>NW_026623849.1:252051-260733 GCF_030028575.1 Malurus melanocephalus | reverse complement strand
AGTTCTCTGGCCTGGTGCTGCTGCAGCCTGGGGTGGCTCTCTGGCAATGGAATAAAACATTTCACAGCTGCTGGAGTGGGGTTTTCACAGTCCTGCTTTGAAAAGCAATCAGATGTGGGCAAACAGCTCAGGTCAGAGGGTGTCCTGAGTGGCCACGTGGCCAGGCTGTCCCCAGGGAGCTGTGCCCTGTTTGTGCTGCTCCTGACTCCACCAGGGCAGCTCCTTGCATTGCCAAACAAAGGCTGCAGAGTGCAGAGAAGCTCTGGTGTGARGCTGTGCCTGAAAAGCCTTCTGCAATGGGCTGTGAGCTCAGAATCCCCCCGGGAATGTTCCTGCGTAGGCAAACAAAAGGGAGTGCAGAGGTGACAGAGTGGAAAGGTGATTCTGGGCAAATGCTAGTGAATCCTTTTGCCTGCTATTTGTCAAGCTCTAAAAATAGCAGCAGCCTGGGTGAAGCCTCTGTGAGGCTGGGGTGGGCAGGCAGGGCACACAAACGCCTGGCTCTGGAATCCCCTGCCCTTGGCTGCAGTGTTTAAAGCCTCTTCATTCCCAGGTTTTCAGCACYCTGTTAAATTTTATGTCAGGTCCTTGAATAAAAGTCATGAAATCCCTGCCCAGGGTGGCAAATAGGAAGGGAATCCTCTCTCTGGAGGTGCAGGACAGCTTGCAGGAATGWTTTGGTGATGAGAATATGCCCCAGCTCATCTCTGCACAGACCTTTTCTGGTCTCCTTTCCTTGTTTTYACATGYTCCATTTGCAAGTKAYCCAGGGTAAGATTTTCCAGCTCTGGATATGACTCCAGGGTGGGATTTGGATATCCTTTAGGGTGCTGAATAGCACAGRGCAAGGAAGGAGGGGTGGCAGATGGGTGCTGGAGAAGGCCTGGTGGGCACAGATTGCAGYGGGTGATGGAGATGCCACCTGGGTGGGGCTGCCAGGGAAGGGCAGGTTTTCCTGCCTGACTTCTCAGGGCTCCTTTCCTTGTTTTTACATGCTCCATTTGTGTGTCTAGGGCTCACACACCGTTCCTCTAGGGCTCACACACCATTCCTGGGTGCTGCCTGTCCTCAGGAAGAATTTGCTGTTACTCAGCTCACTATTTGACCCTTGTTCTGAGCAGGGAGAGGGAATGGCTCTGCAGGGATCAGCCCCAGRAAAGCCCTGCTTTGTCTCTGGGAGCTGTGCTGCTCTTCTCCCTTCCCGTGGGCARTTTTTGATGTGTGCTGCCTCTCCCCTGTGCTCTCTCAGGTACCACGTCCACAGCAAGCTGGTGAGCTTCATGGCACCTATTGACCACTGCACCATGAATGATGATGCCAGGTRAGTAAGAGATTAATTAATGGCTCAAATGGCTCCATGACAGCGTGGTATTGACCTGTTCTTCAGCCTGTCACCCTCTCCATTCCCCCTTATCAGTTCCCCATTTGTCACTGGCATCGTGGCCTGGGTGTCTCGGTCACATCTGTCCTGGCAGCCTGGCTGAGCTTTCACTCTCTAATTACTGTGACTCCACACCAGAAGTTGTCATAAATCTCAGCACCTACTTTTGATTCCTGCTTTAGAGCTCCTCTGATTTTGAAATTTCCCAGTTTTTTTGGAATTAGTTTGGAAATACACAGCTCAGCTACCTGGTATCTTCAGGTGTGATCAGAACTTAAAAAGAACCTGTCTTCTAACACAAATGGCAGCTTCTAAATTCTGGTTAATATGCATTTTCTTAGCTCAGTTAATAACTGGAATAGTTCTCTCAATACTCACTCCAGATTTTTATGTTGCTTGTGTTTATCTCTATTTAAAGAGTCAGGAATTTTATTGGCAGACTATAATGTTTTAATGTGGTAATTAGTAAAGCAAACACCAGTGAAGTTTTGTGCACGATTACCAGACAGCTCTCCCACATACCCACCCRTATTTTTTCAGCAATTCACTTGAAACCCAAATCTCCAAATGCTGAGCTGTTTGTGGGAAGGAGGTGGAATAATTTTCCAGTGAATGGATGTGGAAAGCTTGAGAAACACCTTCCCCTGGGTTGTGGAACATGTTTGTGCTTTGTGAGGGAGAGATGTCATTTGTCTGTTTGTGAAATGGAAACCAAATACCTGCTGCTCTTTTGCTGCTGCCTTTTGGGGKATTGCAGGACTTGTGGATGAGAAGTGAGATGTTTTGTGTCCATAGGACCTGYGCTGTTTCATCAGTGCATCTTTCTCAGACTTCCTATACTCTGCTTTTTTTCTCTCCTTTTTTTTTCGAGTGAGAACAAAGCCCAGCTGCTCTGATTTCTCAGTATTATTCTGATCCTCTCACCACAAAAATAAATGTGCTGGGGTCAAAGCTGTGCAGTCCTAATGTTTAGCTTAAATTTCSCTCTGCTGCAATTTAGGACCATAATTCCTTGTCCTGTTCCAGGTGGGATCAGATTTTTGCTTCCTCTTCGCAGCAGCCCTTGCACATTTGGGGGGAGTTCTTGTGAGAAGCTTTGTGTTCCTTTCTGCCTTCCTCCCCAGTTTGTGTTTGCATCCAGACATGAATCACACTCAAATACTGCAGTGAAGATCAGTCCTCTGTGGTGTTTTGGTTCAGCTCTCCCCAAATAAAGAGATCTGCTGCTATCAATCATTTATTTGAAAATCAGAGCCACTCTCTAGGGGTCTGTTTAAAATCCCTGTTTTAAATCTCTGTTTAAAATCTGTTTAAAAACCCCCTGCCCTTGGCATGAGCCACAAGGCCTCTGTCCAGCACACAGCTGGGCCACACAGGGCACGAAGAATTCAACATCTGCAGGTGAATTAAAAAGAAAAAAGCCAGACCTGTGTGCATGAGAGGGAAGCARCAATGATAACAGCTTCCCTTTGTGGCAGAAGCAGGTAATTTTATTGTTTGCAAGTGTGAATTACTGGATTGAAAATGCACATATACACTTCACAGAGATGTGATTGTGCTCTGAGCCAGGCTTGTTTTATTTTCTGTAAAAGTACACCTCTGAACAACAGGGCACTGTTGTAGTGGGAGAGATTTCACAGTGCCAGTGAGATGGGTATGAAATGGGTGTGGAAAGAGCTGGCAGAGCATCCCCTGGAATTCTACCAGTGGCTACAGGGGCAGGTACACACCAGGAAATGCCAGTGAATAAATGAATAACTGTGTGGGCAGATGTGGGTGGGCTTGGGGRTGCTGCAGAGCCCAGGGAGTGAGAGCTGCTGTGCTTCTGGCCCTTYCTTGGCAGTGCCAGTGTGGGCAAACAGAAAGGAAAGGAATCCACGTGAGGAGAAGCAGCATGAGCAGTGCCAGGAGAAGGAAACCACTGCAGATCTCACAGAGATCTGAGTTCAGAGGAGAATCACACGAGTCACAGCTGCCTTTGTCAGCATCTCTGCCACCTTCTGCCTCCCTTGGAACAGCAGCACAGCTCATCCTCCCCTGGCCASTGCTCCAGGCAGTGAGCAAGGCTCTGCAACCTTCTGCTCACAGATTTTATCTTCTCATGTGGGGCACTGGTGGCCTCCAGCCCTCTGGTTTGACCCCTCTCTGGCAGTATTTTAAAAAGTGATTTTTATGGTCATCTTGGGGTCTGTGTTTATAGACTTTAACACATTTATTATCCTTTTGGGCCAAGGGGTTTCTGCTGGGTCCAAGGTCATTGCTGTGTGAATGGTCTGCCTTGGACAAGGAAACCAAAAGCAGAGTTTGGAGTGTGGTCTGGGGGTGTCCAGAGCAGAGTGGAGCTGTCTGGGACAGGACAGGTTTGGTTGTGATTTCTCCTGGGTTTGAGGGTGCYATCAGGAGCTTTCCCCTTTCTGGACTGAAACAGCTCAGCTGTGGCAAGGTTAAATTGCTCCTGACTCCACCAGGGCAGCTCCTTGCCTGAGTGTCTGTCCCTGCTGGGCCATTTTCCACTTGGRAATTGGAAATTTCCACATTTTCCACAGATCCACTTGGATTTTGCTTCATCCCATTCCTTTTGCTGYTGCCATTCCTGGGMGGATGAGGGAACCCCCTGACCCCAAAACATGTCTGCACTGGGAAGAGCTGTGTGTGGATTTGGGGTTTATTCTCTCTGTCTGTCAGCTGAGATGTGTAAATCCTCAGATCTGTGTGTGTGAGAGGAGCAGAGATTGAACACAGACATTGGGCTGATGGCAAATCACTGCAAAGTTTGATGAACATCTCCATTTCACCTCTGGAGGACAGCAACTTGCAGCAAGAGGCATCCTTTAAGGACACAGATGTTTGGWCCAAACACCTTTATCTGCCAGGACAACTCAGGTTATTCTGACAGGTGAAACAAGATTGTGCAAATATGCAACAGTGATCTAATCAGCTGGAACAACAGCAATATTTTAACTGGTGCTACCTTTTAACAGCATCATTAAGGGCTCTCATTACTCTTTTATTAGAGGCTCACTCAATTTCTTATCAGATTACAGAATGAACATAACTCATGGCACTGATTTGATCTCTTGTTAAAGAGGATTACAGCTTTGCATTAGCTGGGATTGACATGGTTTATAATTTGCTGTTGATACCCAGGCTGGCGGTGTCACACGTGTGACCCCCTCCCCACGCCCCCCGAGAGGAAGGACACCCATAAATCATCATTAAATGGGGCACCCCGTGYTCAGCAGCAGCCAAAAGGAGCCTGTGCTGCAGGAAAGTCAGGCAGGACACGAGGGACACGCTGGAATTCCAGTGGGGGTTCTGGGGGAACGTGGAGGAATGGATCCCATTTTATTTAAATGTGCTGSTTTATGCCTCAGCAAATGGATCCTCATTAGGGAGGAGGAATTTGCATCCTTTGTGAGCCAAATCAGAGGGAGARGATGGCTCTGATGGGACTGTCAAACCATGCAGGGTCACCACAAGGTGAGGTGGGAATCACTTCCCAAACCCCACATCCCAGTGCAGSAATGACACCCCTGACTCTGGGATGGTCCCAGATCCTGTGCTGCTCCTGCACGAGCAGAGTGGGRCCTGCTGGGAGTTAACACCCAGATTATCCAGCTGCCAGGGAGTTTGGGATTAGAGCCTTTCCCTTGGATCCAGCCTGGCCTGCTGCATTTTCCCAATCAGCATTCTCCCTTCAGTGCAGTTGCTTTGTCACAGCGTGTCTCGCTGCAAGCAGAGGGGGGTACGTAGCAGGAAATCCTGGTATTAAAAGATTAATTTACTTATATGACATAAGAGTTTAATATAAAAAAAAATTTAAAAAAGGTTGGTGAGATACCAGCCTTTAACTTGGCTCACTTTGTACTTGGGGTATTAAAACACCATGAGAGCAGATTAATGGAGGAATTTGGGCTCGGCGATTGTCAATCCCGTGTGTTCACCAGCACAGAATTCCTGGGAGGGAGCAAAACCCTTCCTTCTGGGAGAACTGAACCAGCAGCTCCTGTGCTGCACAGCACAAACCCTGTGACTGTGCTGGTGTGGGGAAAAATGACTCCAAGCTCATTTAGGCACAGCCTGGAGGAGAAAATGTCCTGCTTTGGCTTGGGAAGCAAAGGGTGTAACAGGGACGTGGAAAGCAGTCTGGAACCAGAGCAAAAATGTAAAAGCTGCTTGGATTGATCCAAATGCACCACAACTCCTGGAGAATCCCAGAATCCCAGAATGTTTGGGTTGGGAGGGATTTTAAAGCCCATCCAGMTCTCCCCTGCTGTGACCAAGGAYACCTTCCACCTKTTCAYTCCRAGCYCCRTCCAACCTGGCCATGAAATCTCTGCCCTTTGGGCCTGGTTTTGTTTGTTTTATTTAAAATCCCCCCAATCCTTGACTYCTGAAGGTACAGTGAGGTGCCCATGTCCTTTATCCAGGGCTGTTTTGGGGTGTGAGGGGGTTTGGAGTGTGAAATTCTCTGTGTGYCCAGCCATGGCACCGTGCTGGAATCACCGTGTCCCCACAGCTGATGTTTGACATCCCTGCCAAGCWGACAGGCACCTCTGTTATGGAAATTTCCTTCTTCAAGGGGGAAAAAAAAATAACCTGTTAAGGGCTGCGAGATGATTTGTCGTTTTTCCTTTGTGAGACAATTTGTCTTCTCCTGCATCAAATCTGTTATAAAACAGGCAAGCTGTGAAAAAGGGAAATCGTCCTCGGAATATGGGGGGTGAAGGCACACAAAGAATGGTTCCCTCTGCACAGGGCACATCCCAGCAGCCTCCCAGAGCCTGCTCTGCCCAAAAAATACCCATCCCAGAGCAGCCTGGGCAGGGAATGTTTGATGGATTTCCTGGGCAAATTGGAGCAGCTAACACATCCCTGTGTTTTCTGGTTCTCCACATCTTTTATGCTTTCCTGTGAAAATGGGGTTGGGACTCAAATCAGGATGAGAGAGCTCCCATTTCTGTCCCATTGCCATGTGCCAGGCTCAGAGCTGGGCTGAGGGAGTGTTGGAATGGGTGACAGGGACAGCAGGGACAGAGACAGGGCTGGGGACAGTGCCCTAAGCTCCATCTCTGCTGTGCCACCATCCTCACCCTGTTCCCACAGCCAACCCCTCCAGATGTGCACAGTGCCTTTGTTTAGGGCCAGAACCAGCTTTTTGCAGGATTTCTAAATCCTGTTTGCTCTCAGGGAAAGAGCCAGGGCTGGGGACAATGCCCTGAGCTCCATCTCTGCTGTGCCACCATCCTCACCCCATTCCCACAGCCAACCCCTCCAGACATGCACAGTGCCTTTGTTTAGGGCCAGAACCAGCTTTAGAGTATTTCTAAATCCTGTGCCTGCTCTCAGGGACAGAGCTAGGGCTGGGGACAATGCCCTGAGCTCCATCTCTGCTGTGCCCCCATCCTCACCCCATTCCCACAGCCAACCCCTCCAGACATGCACAGTGCTTTGTTTAGGTCCAGAACCAGCTTTAGAATATTTCTAAATCCTGTGTTTGCTCTCAGGCACAGAGCAGGGGTCACCTGCCATCATTTAGGATCTGAAAGCATTCGCAGAGGCTCCAAGGACCCGRTCCCAAATCACCAGAATTTATGGGTTCATCTTGTTTGACCTGCCTGGTGCATCTTCCCACAGAAAGTGTGGAGCAGCAATAACTGGGATTGGGAATGGGGTAAATTCCACTGGGCACCGAGCACACCGAGCTCACCTGGTGTGTTTTCATTCCATTTTTAAAGAAGAAAAATTCATTTTTATTGAGAAAGGCTTCAGYTTTATTTTGTCTTCCTGGTACCTGAGCCAATCTCATCCAGACAGAAAGTTTTCCAAGGAAACCATCATCCAGCTTCAGCTTCCATCAGGACTCACGTATTTTCCACGGGTGTTCATGTTCTATCTTTTTCTCCAGTTTTTGTGAATTAAAAATTCATAGTTCCCAGTGGAGGATGGCAGTAGGAATGGGACATGTAGTCATTTCAGTACTGCTTGTGGCATATTCTAAATTATCTTTTTTTGGTGGTAGAAGAAGAGAAGAAGTAAAAGGTACTTGGGAAAAGGCAGAGAAATTGGTTGGAGGGTATTTTTACCAGAAGAGCACAGCAGTGACTGGAGCACTGTTGCTATTTTAATAAAAAAGCCACCCTCCAGAAACTGAATTTTCCCCCTTMATGTTGTTCTTCTGCAGGTTTACAGAACTATATTTAAAAAAACAGGAAATAATATTAATTAGAGAGCTGCCCCCCCTCCTGTTTTTGCTTCCCCCTTTGTGTGTTTGGTGGGCAGAGGAGATTCCTGGGGATCTGCTGTGAGTTTTGGTGATTTATATTTTGATGCTTCGTACAGATTTATAAAATGTGCTGCTGCTATTAATATTCATCCAGATCACTCCTCTCTCTCTGTCGTGCCTGTGGAATGTCTGTGGTGGCAATACCTGGGATTTGGAGGGGGAAAAACTCCCTCTCAGCACCCCAGGCTCCACCTGGACTGTCTTTTCCCTTTGTTTAATTTTTTTTTTTTTAATAAAATTGTTGCCCAGTGCTGGGGTTGGGAGGTCCCTGTGCCATCCCCTCCCTCCCAGAGATGCATAAATAATGAAGCCAAGGTGCTCACACACACATGTTTTATGGCAAATGGCTCTGTGGTTCCCGATCATTTTTTTCCAGAAACAGGTTTTATGATAATACAGTAAAAATATTAAATTAGAAAATGCCTCACTAAGGGTGATAAAACCTTACTACAGTGGAAATAGGTAATTATCCCCTCTACAGCCTAAATGACAGTTTAAAAGAAATAAAAATGTTAGTGCTCATTACTTGCTTTTGTGGGTTGCAATAAAGGGTAAGTTAAATTTTAATTCAGGGAAGACCCCGCTATCGACCTGCTGTGGCTGTACCCGAGGTGGGAGCTGTTTTAATTACCTGCTCAGGTTATTCCTCAGCTCTGCCTTCCTGCAGAGCTCTTTGTGCTCCTCTCACCTTTCCCCAGCTCCAGGTAGCCCTGGCTGTTTCAGCCCACTGGCTCAAGGCTGCTCTTTTTAATATCTGGGGGTGGAGGAGAGAAATTTTATATTTTTTTAACCAAAATCCAAGTTCATTATGCATAGCCTTAAGGGGGCTGAAAGTATTAAAATCTGCACTTACCCTGGTGAATTGAAACAGAGACAAGGTTAAACCTGGAGGATTGATGAGTTTTACTCTCTGCATGGTTAAATCCTGCTGAGGGGAGAGGCTGGCAAAGAAAAGGAACCTGGCTGATGAGGAGAGGGGGAAAAAAGGTTGGGTTATTTTATATTTTATATATTT
>NW_026623849.1:246779-248621 GCF_030028575.1 Malurus melanocephalus | reverse complement strand
AGGGACAAACCCAAACATTGCTGTTTTGGGAAGTGAAAATCCCATCCACACTGCCCTCCACACGTGCAGCCCCTGCCAAGAGACTTTAGGAACTGTAGAGCAAATCCAGCTCTTCCCTCCATGCCCAGAAAGGTTTATAAGAATCCCTCCTTTCCCCCAGCTCACGTTCCCTGCTCCTAAAATTAAAGACAAATAACACCAGCCCCTCTTCTTTTTCTCTTTTTTTTTTTTTTTTTAAAGGGAAATTTGCTCCTGTTATCAGAATTGCTGCACATGGGATATTAATTGGAATCTTGTTGCCAGGTCATTTTCATTGTTTTTCAAGTACTGTCCAAGAAAATGTATGAAAACTAAATTACAGCCCCACGTTGGCTGTGTGATTGAATCCTCCTCACGGCCTCGTACATCCTATTAAAATATTCAATCTTGTTTTCTTCCTTGAAGAGCCTGTCTGGAAAGGGCAAACTTATAGAAACCCTCATTCTCTGGAGATCCAATATCCAGCCACACTGAAATATTTCCATATTTCTGTCCTGCCTGGGACTGGGCTCACACCACTTCCTCACTCTACCTGTGTTTATTAATRAAGATTTTTAATTACTCAAGGCCTTTCTGTTTGAAGGAGTGAAAGGTTTGTGGCAGCTTCTTTTTTCCATTTTGACCTTGAAGAGTAACTTTTCCCTCTCCATCTTTTTTTTTTTCTCCAGGACGGAGCTTTATCGGTCGCTGTTTGGCAAAGTCACCAAYGGAGAAGAAGTGGAGCAGAATTAGGACTGAGTGTTCTCCCTGCTGCTCCTGCCCTCAGCTGCTCCTCAGGCTGCCCAGGAGCAGATCCAGCTCTCTCTGGTTTGTCCCAAAAATCCTCCCTGGAGGAGCATCAAATCCTGCAAAACCTGAGGGAAAGAGTGGGGGCACTGAGCCTGGCTGAACCCCAAATGTCCCCTCCCAAAGATGATCCATTTTTAACTATTCCCTTTAAATTCCTGACCTTGATTTGGCAGTCTGGGCTCAGTGTGGGTGGAGGGACACAACCCAGCCCCCCCTGCAGTCAGGTCCCCCCACGATTGTGTTAAAACCTTGGAGATTTGGGGGCTGAGGGGGGTTCAGTGCCCTGTTCCGGTCCTTGGTTGTGTACTGGGAACGTGTGACTCCATTTTTCACGAGTCAAGAGGATTTAAATGTCATTTACATAATGAACGTGGCCTTAAAACAGAGAAAAGGTGATGCTGTGCAGGYCCCAGAGCTCCCAGTTCCCTGTTGAGCACAYTCAGGGACATTTCCTGACCGTGACACGGGGATTCTGCTGCTGGAGGAACATCCTGGGCATTTTTCCAGCCCAGCATTGATGCTGCACCCTCAATTCTTGCAGCTGCTCAAGATTCTGTCACCGTGGCTGTGACACCCCGGGCAGCATCCCAGCACCCAGCAGAGGAGACTTGGGAGGGGCTTGTGGGGTTTAAATCCAAAGRTCACACAAGTGGGAGAGTAAATCCCAATAAAGGGAATTTGGGATGTGCACTGAGCAGTCAGAAATGGGATTCTCTGCTGTCACTGGTTCATGGTTTGTCTCTGGCTGGGGTTTGGGCACTGAAATTAAAGTGGTGTTAGAGCTGCTGTCCGGGTGTGATCCGTGCAGGAAAGGTGCCACTCTCCATCCCGTGTCACTCGTGTCCCCTGCAACGGTGTCCCCTCCCTCCCTGTGTCCCTCCTGTGTCCTCTGCAGCTGCTCTCGGGTGTTTTTCCGTTCCCGTTCCCGTTCTGGCTGGGTGTTAAAGGGTAACTCGAGCCCCTTGCAGCGCGATAACTTCTCGCCGCTGTTGTTGGGGAGATAAGAGCCCGAGC
>NW_026623849.1:238833-245590 GCF_030028575.1 Malurus melanocephalus | reverse complement strand
GGCACAACTCCCTGAGATCCAGGGGTGATTCCCACCAAGTTTTCCTAATGCTGCCAATTAACAGTGAAATCCTCCCTCCCTCCCCCACCCCGACAGAATATTAATTCTTTATTAATTCATGATACAGCTGCTAATTAGTACCTCCACAAACRGGCATCACACCTTAGCAAAACACTCGGAGGTGTTTTGGGGACTGGGGTGTGCRGAGGGAGGGACAGAGGGTTGTGTTAATCCTCTCCCCCAACCCCGCCACAGCCAAGAATTTCAACTTTCAGACAAACAACTTCATTTACAAGTGTGTCTCTAATTAGCTGCAGAATTAGTAAAGCAGAGTTTTCCCCCCATAGATCGGCCAAACCCCCGGGGGAGGCTCTGGAATGGAGAGAATCGCATTTCCAATTATTTTGTTGAATTGCTAATTTAGTTATTGTGCCTGGCGTAATTGTGATGGGTATTGGGTGTGCAATTCAATTTGTTTTAAATATTTGTGGGAAGGCTGATCAGTAATGGAGCTGACCTATTTCATGGCCCAAATTGAGAGAAGAGACTAAAACAAAAAACAGCTACAAAGCCCCAGTTTGTCTCAGTTTTTATTTTGATGTCTCTCATCCCTCTTAAGACTGTTGATGCAACAAAAGGTTTACATTAAAAGATGATGGCACTTTGATCTTGGGCTTTGGAGAGCTTACAGCTTTGGTAYGTCTTTCCTTGGCATTTTAATATGGAGATATTTTAGGCTAAAGAGTTTTAAACTCTTAGGCTGGAGTTCAGTAGGGTCTGTCCTCTCACCACCCCCCAAATTGTAACTCATTATTCTGGTCTGAGAAATGTGAAAAATCAACTGCTGGAGCTGTGTTGGCTCACACAGGCACATTTAAATTTAAATCTCACCTTTACTGCTGGGACCTCCCAAGGGCTGTTTGTGGATCAATCCTGGGGACATCCTTTAGCCAAAATCCTGGTGGGCCTTTCCCTGCAGGCTCYCACTGAGCAGGGCTGGAAAAATCTCCCAAATCATCCAGTCCAACCATCCCTGCCCACCTAACAGCTCTGAGAAAAGGGTCCCAAAGTGCTCCCACCTCAGCAGCAGTCGCTGAGGTTTGGGGGTTATTCCCCATTGGTCCCAAAGTGCTCCCACCTCAGCAGCAGTCGCTGGGGTTTGGGGTTTTTTTCCCCCATTGGTCCCAAAGTGCTCCCACCTCAGCAGCAGTCGCTGGGGTTTGGGGTTTTTTCCCCCATTGGTCCCAAAGTGCTCCCACCTCAGCAGCAGTCGCTGGGGTTTGGGGTTTTTTCCCCCCATTGGTCCCAAAGTGCTCCCACCTCAGCAGCAGTTGCTGAGGTTTGGGGTTTTTTTTCCCCCCATTTGTCCCATTCATTGTGGTGTTAAAGATAAAATTAAATCACGGAGGATGGGAGTGACACAGTGGAGTTTGGAGACACCAAAGGAGGAAGGAGAGCAGCAATGGGGCTGGGGAGGGGCTGAGTTATGGGATGAGATGAGAGCCCAGCAAAGCTCAGCTCCCCAGTGTGCTCAGGACAGGACAGGGGTGACAGATTGCACTCGCAGCRGCAGAGCTGTAATTCATTGTTTTTATTAAAAGAAATTGAGGTAAGTGAAATACTTCAGCACCAGCGAGAACCATTCGTACCCAGGGGCTTTTCCCCCCTCCCTGCCCCACCCAAGGACCCCCACACCCCTGGGGACAGCACAGCAGGGCCAGCCCCAGGGCTGGTGACAGACCCTGATGTCACCCCACAGATTCTTCTGAAGCATTTTCCCCCACATGAAGCAGAGCCTGACCCTGTGACACTGAAATGGGGCTGCTCTGCACCAGGCAGCTCCAGTGGGCACGGGGGCAATTTCCCATCCTGGGAAAGGGACTCTGGTGACACCACACCGAGGGGATCCTGGTGACAGGGGAGGAGGAGCCCTGYCAGTCCTGGTCCTGCCTGGCTGACACATTCTCTGTCCGTGTGTCCTGCTGCAGCCCACCCTGGCCTAAGCAAAAGCATCTTTGGGGCTTGTTCAGGGGGCTCTAGTGGAAAAAAAAATCTCTTAAATCAAATTAGGGCTCTTAACTATTAAGAAAAAGCAAGTCCTGCAGGTGGCCGAGCTCTGCTGGCCACGGGCAGGGGAGCAGCGAGCTCGGGCTGGCACCTCCGGTCACTGCAGCRCAGGCAGAAGGGCTGCATTGCACTTCAGGGGGAAACCAGGAGGGCTGAGAGGCACTGGCAGCATCATTGAGTCCTTGTCTCATGAAATCAGCCCTTCTGATATCCCACAGTCCTGACCTACAGCCCTTCCTGCTGTCCTGCAAAATGTGAAATCCTTCAGACCATCACTGGTGTGAGCCCGGCACTGCCCAGAGCGAGGAGCTGGGGGTGAGGCTGGGCTGGGCTTCCCTCCAGTACTGCAGCTCCTCTGAGCTTCCGTGACATAAAAAAAACAGTAGAAAGAAGTTGGGGACGTGGGCTGGGTCAGCCTGGGGGACCTGGGCAGCTGTCACCCCTTCCTGCACTCACCTGCCACCCAGTTATTCCTGGCCATTGCAATGAGATACCAAAACAATTTTTTCCATTTCTCCGTGCCCAGGTGAGCAACAGGAGCCCTCCCCAAGCTGCGGGGCAGGGCACGATGGAGAAAAGCTCTCCTCRGATCCTCACACTGAGATTTCCTGCAGTCCCAACCCCACTGGGATTTGGCTCTGTCCTTTCTCCTCCATGCCCTCAGCTGCCTGATCTGCACCCCGGGGAGGGATGAGCACTGACCCCAAGGATCTTGGGGCTGCCCTATTACCCCGAACACGAGCAGGGCTGGGAGAGCAGAAATGCTGAGCAGCTGCACTTTGGTCTCTTGTGCCTCCTCCCAGAAGGGCCTTTCACTGACCTGCTCGAAAGGAACTGGGCACAAAGGCAAAGCCAGGAGGGTTCAGCCCCCAAAATCCTGCCCCCCAAAAACCTTCACAGCCCTGGGGAGCCTCCTGGGGGCACAGGGACAGCCCCGGCACAGCAGCTAAAGGCTGGGTCTGCTCTACCTACGAGACAAGACAGACGTGGGACACACAAATCAAATCACCACTGACACAGGGTGACACACAAAGCACCCCTGACAGAGCCAGGGGACACAGGGGTCCCGCCCAGGGGACAGGGGGACATTGGCACTTGTCAGCACGGAGCTGCCGCTGCCGGGCACGGGCGGGAGGGGAGCAGGGCAGGGTGTCCCTGGAAGGACAGGGGTGTCCCTAAAGGACAAAGGATGTCCCTGAAGGACAGGGGTGTCCCTGAAGGACAAAGGATGTCCCTGAAGGACAAAGGGTGTCCCTGCAGGGGCCCTGCCCTGCCGTGCCAAGGCCTCACGGTACCGCAGCACCTTCATCGCCCGGCGGGGCCCGGCCAGCCCCGCTCTGTTCAATAAATAAGGTACAGGAGGACAGCGGGGACTCAGTTCCGCAGGCGCTTGTGTTTATACATTTTCCTCATGTCCCTGGCCAGAGGACACGTTTCCTTCTGGTCAGCCTGATTCGAAAAAATAAAAACTGTCCGTGTGGCAGCGTTCCCTGAGGCTCCCCATGGCACACCGAGGGCTCTGCTCCGCGGCCGGGCAGGGGCACCGGGACCGCRCGCGGCTCTTACGTGGACGAGGGCGAGTCCATTGTGGAGAGGATCCGCACCACCTCGGCTCGCTGCGTGGGGGAGATGTGCTGGGTCATGTGCACGATGGAATCCATGGCAACCTCGGGGTTGGCCTGCACCAGGCTGCGAGGAGGACAGAGGTGAGCGAGGCACTGCCCGGAGCAGCCAGCAGCAATGGGGACACTCCACTGCACTCCCAAACGTGCAGCCCTGGGGTGGCCATGGCCAGGCAGGAGCCCTGCAGCCAYCCCTGATCCCACAACACCCCAACCCCTCCCAAAGGATTCCCAACAGCCCCGTTCCCTCGCTCACCTCCGGATCTGCTTGAGCACRTAATCCCTGGAGATGTATTTGATGTTCTCCTCCACCACGGAGCGAACGCCCTCCTCCTCCGTCAGCTGCTTCTCCAGCCACTCCACCAGGTCCTTGTTGCTGTCCCACAGGTAGGCCTGCCAAAACCCCACAGTCACCCCACTGACACTGTTTGGGATCCCCCCAAACACACYGAACAATTAACACAAATCCAAAAATTATTCATTTCTTTTGCATCTCCAGCCATAAATGTGATGGAAGGGGGCCAAGGAGGTGCTTGGTCAGTGCTGCAGCAAAGGAGCTGCATCAGTCCCAGGAGCTGTCCCAGATAAATCCCCATTCTCTGGTTATCAGTTCCCAAATTGTGGTGGAACAGAACTGACCCTTAAATGCAGCTGCTCCAGTGCTTTTCCCAGTGCTGCACCCAGGAGTGCCCATCATCTCCAGTCTGACCCGGTGCTGGTGTCCCCAGGAACCCCAAACCCAGCCCCAAACAGCCCCAGGGCAGCTCAGGGTTCCTGGGACCCACAGCCCCTTTGTGCCTTCCACAAGATCATTTCACCTGATATTTGCTAGATGGCTGGCTGTGTAATAACTCAGGAGTGTGTGAGCCCCTAACAGCCTTCTCTCCTCTCCTCTCATTTTCTTTACAAATCATTTAAGAATCGTTTTGTTAATGGTTTCCGGAAAAGCAAGTACTGCCATTAGCACTCATTCATATTTATGTCATTTTATTTGGGTAATTAAACACAAAGCTCCTCATTTAAAGGTGCACTATCCTTCTCTGTTATCACTAACCGAGTCAGAGGCAGAATGACAATGAGCTGGGGGCGGTGGCACCTCCCTGGCACCTCTGCAGCCAGAGCCTGCCCCACCTTTGTGCCATGGAACAGGGGTGGAAAAGCCTCTGAGAGCACCGTGCCACCACTGCCCCTGTCCCCGAGTGCCCTGGGCAGCTGTGCCAGGCTGGACAGCCCTTTCCATGGAGAAATTATCCCAAATATCCTCCCCTGGCACCTGAGGATGCTCCCTCTCCTCCTGTCCGTGTTCCCTGTCCTGGCTGTCCCTCCTGTGGACACCTCTCACCATCCCAGGTGCTYCCAGCCCCAATGTCCACCCTGTCCTTGGACATTTCCAGGGACTCTGGGGTGTCACAGCTGCTCTGGGCACCCCATGCCAGGTCCTGCCCACCCTTCCCACCAGGAATTGCGGGTTCAGAGCCCCTGGCACACATCAAAAACCCCAGGATTATTTTCTTTTCTTTCCCACCATGTCTCTGCCTGGCTCAGCCCAGTGATGTCACTTCAGGATTTTGCTTATTTCGTTGTTTTTTTCCCCGATTACATTTGGAAGTGGCCGGGTTTGGCTCCTGCCCTGTTCCAGGAACATTCCCTGCATACAAAGGAAGSTTCCAGGAGAGGAAAAGCAGCCCCAGACCTGTGGAAAGCTCCATTTACCCAAGAATCCCAAAGCTTTTCGTTTAGGAGAATATTTAATACTCTTATTAATCATTTTTAATCCGTTTGCTTTTAATTAAGAAACAGCATGATGCTTCCCTATCAACATATGCCAGGGAGCAGATTAATTGTGGCTTAAGATAACTCTCCTTGATTGGTGTAATGTATTAGCTAACGAGCTGCCTGCTTTTGGAGAGCTCAGGCTCTACCTTGGAAAGGCTGCTGCCCTCCAGAGAACGTTCCCCCCTTCCCTGGAGCCCCTGGGTGTTGGGGACTTTAAAAATGGAATGAAAAAAAAAAAATAGAATTAAAAAAAATAGAATTAAAAAAATAGAATTAAAAAAATAGAATAAAAAAATAGAATAAAAAAATTTAAAATAAATGAAATAAAGTAAAATAAATGAAAGAAAGTAAAATTAATAAAATAAAGAAACATAAGTGAAAATAAAATGAAACAAATAATATAAAAATTAAAAAGAAAGAAATCAAGTGAATTTAAATAATATAAAGTAAAATAAAACGAAATTTTAAAATACATAGAATAAAATGTAAAAAGAAAGAAATGAAGTCAAATTAAATAATATAAAGGAAAATAAAATAAAATAAAATAAAATTTAAAAAGAAAGAAAAGTGAAATTAAATAATATAAAGTAAAAGAAAATGAAATTTTAAAATACATAAAATAAAATTAGATGCAATAAAAATATAATAAAATAGAATTAAAATGGAATAGAAGAAAATAGAATTAAAATGGAATAGAATAAAATAGAATTAAAATAAATAGAAGAAAATAGAATTAAAATGGAATAGAATAAAATAGAATAAAATAAAATAGAATTTAAATAAATAGAATAAAATAGAATTAAAATAAAATAGAATTTAAATGGAATAGAATAAAATAAAATTAAAATAAAATAGAATTAAAATAAATAGAATAAAATACAATGAAATAAAATAAAATAAAATAAAATAAAATAAAACAAAATAAAATAGTAAAATAAAATAAAATACTGAGGTTGAGGTGAGAAAAGCAAGCCAAGAGCATCTCCAGAGGTTGCCCATCAGAGACCACAGCCTGAGCACAATTAAAAAAGGAATCCCGGTGGTCTCTGCGGTCCATCCCCACCATCCCCAGGTCCCAGAGGGTGGGGGTGGCCCTTTGGGGACACAGCACAGCCCAGACTGACCTTGACTGTCCCCTCCACCTCGACGAACCAGCGGCGCAGCATGGCCTGGATCTGCCCGTCCGTCAGCTCGGGATTGGCCTCGTGGATCTTCTTCTTCACCACATCCTCCAGCAGCAGCCGCCGCAGCCGCCAGTAGAAAAAGGTGCGGGAGGTTTTCCAGTCCAGGAC
>NW_026623849.1:233057-235711 GCF_030028575.1 Malurus melanocephalus | reverse complement strand
CCCAGCTCAACAAACCCAGCAGAGCAATCCCAGCTCAACAAACCCAGCTCAAACCTCTGAGCAGAGGCTTCACACAAACCCCAGCAAGAGGGACCAACTTCACCCAGGATCCACAGCTGGAATTTGCTGTCCTGAGCCCAAAAGAGCTCACAGAGGGTGATCAGACAAATTCATGCAGGGAGATTCCTGCTCAGGCTCCTGAGCATGAGGATCAGCTATGAACCAGCTYAGGAAGCCTCTAAAGCACAGCTGAGACCATCCAGACAGAAATCCTTCCCAGGGAAGGAATATTTTAACGTGCCCACCAATATAAATGTTACCTAACCCTTTGGATGCGAGGAAGGTGGTTTTAATTAAGAGAAGCTCCCCTTATAACCTCCAGAATAAAAAATTATCTCTGTTTCTCCAGTCTGAACTGCCAGGCTCCCTGGTTTTAACAGCACTTGAGGCAGCCCAGCCYGTGAATCCCAGCCCCTGCCACCGAGTCCACCCGGCCAGGCCCAGTAATGATTTAGGTGAGATTAACAAATATGTCAATGTCTATTTTCTGCTTAATTTAAAAGCAGCGTCTATAAAGATTTTTGACTTCTGAACCCTGTTCTCCTGGAAGAAAGAAGGTAACAATGAGGAGGGGGGATAAAGAGTGATTATCCCATCATCGATCGTTTGTCAGGAGCATTTCTTATTCACTGGACTATTGTAAAAAGCTAAGCTCTCGATCAATCCCGTAAGCCCCCTGTACAATTAAATATCTTGGAATGGTTTTCTTTCTTTCCTAGTCAGATCTTGAGGCCTCAGGGTTTTTCAGAAAGCCTGGGCTTTATTTATTTATTTTTCGGGAAAAAAAGAAAAAAGAAAAAAAAAGAAATCTCCTTCCACAAATCTTATCCTGGCAAGGAGAGGGGAGTTAAAATATGGGATTCCTTTGCTCTAGAGGTACTTGACAGTTAATGAAACTGTTAAAGTTTAAATCATAGGAACATTATAGACCTCTAGGTATGGATTGGCTGCTAATCAATAGGGAAACAAAAGGAGCAGCACTCCCCAYTGCAGGAGGAGAGAGGCTGGCACTAAGCTGGGGCATGGCAAGGGACAGGAGTGACCTTTCTGAGCTGGCAGGGGGCACAGGACACTGCCCAAACACTCCTGAGGTGCCAGCAAACCCCACATTTCTCCTCCACATCACTGAGAACACCAGGAGGGGAATGGGCTGGGTGACACCTTCCCCCTGCTGCCACCAACACCTCTTGGCTCTACTCTTCTCTCTTTTTTTTTTCCAGAACTGCCTTCACCAAGCTGAAAAAACTCCCTGGCACAGCAGCAGCTTTGGGGTCYCACCTCATTTCCACACCTCCCACCTGAACCTCACCTGTTTGAACAAAACTCTTGCCAGACACAATTCTTTTTTTTTCTCTCCTGTGAGGGTGGGGAAGGCCTGGCACAGGGTACAGAGAAGCTGTGGCTGTTCCTGGATCCCTGGCAGTGCCCAAGGCCAGGCTGGACAGGGCTTGGAACACCCTGGGATGGTGAAAGTGTCCCTGACATGGCAGGGATGGCACTGCAGGGTCCTTTCCAATCCCAACCACCCCATGAAATGGGTGAAATCCAGCAATACCATCAATGTCCAGACCAGCCCCTCCCAGCCCTGCTGGACAAAGCTGCTCCAGAGGGGAGAGGGAAGGTCACTGGGAGCCACACACATCCCTGGAGAGACAGGCATTTTTGGATTGTCTCTTGTTTCTTTAAATGAGCCGGGCTGTAATTGCTTCACTAAATATTCAGCAGGATTTATGTCAGCAAGGTGCAGCATGAACAGCCACTGAAGGTCACACATGCTCGTGGCACGGGCTGGAAATGTCCTGGTGAAGCAGCTCCTGCCATTTCCACCCCATCCCTCCCTAATCCTTGCTCCCCAGCTCTCATTTCCCAATGGGGGAAGCGTGGCAGGGACACAATCCCAAAAAATTCYGACCCCCAGCCCTCCTGGGAGGAGATCCCAGGTGCTAAGGGCCACGGAGGAGCTGGCAGAAAGCAGGATTTGCTCTTGGAGCCTGGTGGTTGTGAATTAACACCGAGTTAATTCCTACACGAGGAAGCAGCTGCTGAAACCAGCATCGCCTAAAACTCTAAAATTACAACCTGGTTGTGTTTGTCCAATACTCCATTAAGAGATGGAATCAGAAAAAGCAGTGTTTCTCCCAGTTTTTTCCTGAAAAACTGTCTGTCAGGGTCAGTTCTGCAACCCAAAATATTTCTTTTCAGAGAACTGCAGTGCTGAAGTGGAATTGAGTGATGAATACTGAGGTGTTTACTCAGTATTTAGAAATTTAAAGACAAATTTGGATGCTGTTGAGCCAAATAAAGTGTGACCCAAGCCTAAAACCCAAAAGTTACAATCTGGATGTTTGTCCAACATTCCATGAGAGATGGAACCAAAAGAGCAGTGTTTCTCCCAGTTTTTCCTGAAAAACTGGCTATCAAGGTCAGTTCTGCAACCCAAAGTATTTCTTTTCAGAGAACTGCAGTGCTGAAGTAGAGCTGAGTGATGAATACTCAGGTGTTTTAGAAATTTAAAATTTGATTTAGAAATTTAATTTAGAAATTTAGAAATTTGGCTGTTGAGCCAAATAAAGTGTGACCCAAGCCTAAAACCC
>NW_026623849.1:227323-232107 GCF_030028575.1 Malurus melanocephalus | reverse complement strand
AATAAATTAAATAAAATTAGAGATGCATTCCAGCACACAGACAACACCTGACAGGACCAGGGAGGAGAGCATCAGGAGAGGACTGGATGCTCCTACAAGAAACACAGAAATGCAGCATCCAGTGCTGCTCTGGCTGGAGCCATTCTGCCATCCCCTTCACTCCTTTTTGCCCCATCTCTCTGTTCCTCTGGCACCAGGCACAGAATTCCTGTTTTCACTCTGCTCCTCYGTGTTTTAGTCTAATTGCAGTAAATAAATCAAACTGAATTTCTGCATTTTTAACCCTCAGTCTGCAAAGTTCCCACATCCCTGGGTGACCCCTCTGTCCCTGTCCCACGTGGGACAGGACCAGGGCCATCCCCTGTCCCCCTGCCCTTTGCTGGAACAGCCCAGCTCTGAGTGACACCTTAATAAACCACTAATCAACATTTCAGCAATCGTGCCGGGGAATTGATAATGAACAGATTTATGTCAAATGATTCAATCTGTGCCAGCCTTCCCTGCTCTCCCACTCCCCAGCCCAGCCCCGAGTGGGAGAGCATCTCCCTCGCCCGCTCTCAGGGAGGGATGACAGCCACTCAGGGGTTAAAGAGAGGCAGTGAACCCCCAGCTAATGAGTAAGAATTCAGCAGGCAGTGTAAGATAAATGGAGCTTTCTCTGCTTCTGCTGGAGTCAGCATGAACTGCGGCCCTGCGGCTTGTTTGTGGCAAATGGAGTGCGCGAAATATCAAAGGGCAGTGATCCAGAAGAAGACCGACTTTGACAAATTTTAAATTGGCCAGAAAGAAAACCAGCAAAAGAAAAAAAAAAAAAAAAANAAAAAAAAAGAAAAAATTATGCAATTCAGTATGTCCTGCAATCTTGGCTTTCCTGCTCTGGGATGGAATTAGTGGAGAAACAACAGCAATGATTGCCCGGTGCTGGGAGCAATTACGATCCATCTCAGGGAGATGCTTATCAGTGACTGAAGCTTTTAGAGCTCTCCCTATGTACAGCTGTAAGTGACTCGCTCTTGTGTTGCAGTCATTTTAATTAAAGTCTATGGAGTTTGCTGGGAGTAATTACCCTGTGCAGGAAGAGGAAAAAAAGAGGAAAAACCCCGGCCAGGCTCCTGCCTGCTCATATGGGGCTGGGTTTTGGGGCTGTTGGCTGAAAACCCCATCCCATCCTTCCCCCTGTGGTTTTTTAGGGTCCAAGGGTGCCCTGCAGGTGTCCTGCACACACACAGGTGACCAGGGCAGTCAGTGAAGGTGATATTCAGATAAAACTTGGATAAAAAGTTGCTGCCTTGAGCTGCTCTGCCAAACCCAACCTGCTCCTTACCCAGAAAATGATCACCACAGGCAGAGAAAACAAACAGTAAACATAAGATCATTTAAAAAGTGAGAAAACACCTTGGATCAGTCAAAGGCATGAGCAGAACCTGCTCTGATCCCAGCACCCCTCACCCGGTGTTATTCCCTTCCCCAGGCCTATCAGGAGGGTTGCTTTGTATACAAATTGTTGCCCTGCCATAAATTAAAAAAAAAAAAAAAAAACCCGAATAATAAAATGTAACTGCAGCAATAGCCAGGATTTATCAGTCATTTGCAGAACACTTTCTCTCCTGAAGGATCCCAAAAGGCTTTATAAATTCAARCCATCCCCACATCTCAAGCTTCTCCCTCTGCTGAAATGCAGTCAATTTTGGAGGTAAAAGGAGCCTCTGTAAGATTATACTCTTACAGTAAGAGCCAGTAAAGAACTATTTAAAGAGCCTATTCCCCCGAGAGAGAACATATCTGATATTAAGTGCACTTTGCTGCACACTCTGTATTTTGGGATGCTGAGGGTACAGCAAGWATTGGGATCACTCAGAGTGTGGCAATGACACGAGTGAGCCATGGATAACATTCCTCATACCCCTGAAACTGAGGAGCACATGGATATYATTGCTGCAAACCACCCCAGACTCTCTGTGACAGCCCAGCAGCCCCAAATGTCTCTGATCAAACCCTSAGTTATGTGAAACAACGCCCACTGAGGGTTTGGCCCACGAGGTTTTTGTGATCTGAGCGATTGCTGAGCTGGAAATCAGACTCAGGCCTTTGTAATAAGGGTTTGCTGTGAGATCCAGGCAATAAAATATCATAAAAGAAAGAAACCAGCCCCAAACCCCACCATGCTCCACACCCTGGCTATGCTGGATGTCACCTCACATGTACACACTGGCACTGGTGTCACCTGGGCTCCTTCCCAAGATGGACAACAGTGAATAACACTGGAAATGGCTGTGATGAAATGCCTCAGTGTCCCCAGGAGGGTGTCCCCAGGAGGGTGTCACACCCCTCAGTGTCCTTTGGGAAGGCGTCACACCCCTCAGTGTCCCCAGGAAGGTGTCCCCAGGAGGGTGTCCTGCCCCTCAGTGTCCCCAGGGAGGGTGTTCCAACCCTCAATGTCCTTTGGGAAGCTGTCCCACCCCTCAGTGTCCCCAGGGAGGGTGTCCCACCCCTCAGTGTCCTTTGGGAAGGTGTCACACCCCTCAGTGTCCCCAGCAGGGTGTCCCAACCCTCAGTGTCCCCAGGAGGGTGTCCAACCCCTCAGTGTCCCCAGGAGGGTGTCCCTAGGAGGATGTCCTGCCCCTCAGTGTCCCCAGGGAGGGTGTTCCAACCCTCAATGTCCTTTGGGAAGGTGTCTCACCCCTCAGTGTTCCAGGGAGGTGTCCCCAGGAGGGTTTCCCACCCCTCAGTGTCCCCGGAGGGTGTCCCCAGGAGGGTGTCCCGCCCCTCAGTGTCCTTTGGGAAGCTGTCCCAACCCTCAGTGTCCTTTGGGAAGGTGTCCCACCCCTCAGTGTCCCAGGAGGGTGTCCCCAGGGGGGTGTCCCACCCCTCAGTGTCCCCAGGGAGGGTGTTCCAACCCTCAATGTCCTTTGGGAAGCTGTCCCACCTCTCAGTGTCCCCAGAAGGGTGTCCCCAGAAGGGTGTCCCCAGAAGGGTGTCCCCAAGAGGGTGTCCCCAGGAAGGTGTCCCACCCCTCAGTGTCCTTTGGGAAGCTGTCACACCCCTCAGTGTCCCCAGGGAGGGTGTCCCACCCCTCAGTGTCCTTTGGGAAGCTGTCCCACCCCTCAGTGTCCTTTGGGAAGCTGTCCCACCCCTCAGTGTCCTTTGGGAAGCTGTCCCACGTACCGAGGCGCTCGGCCAGGCCGATGTACACCGGGTCCACCCTGCGCATGGTCTTCACCAGGTCCTTCCTGCGGAATCGGATCTCCACCGTCCCCTCGGGCTCCAGGATCCCCCCTCTGGAAAAGAGAGAGGCACTTCCAGGTCACCAAACACAAAATGGAACCGTTCTGTGTTAGCTGGGAAGCGTGTGAGGAGAAAGGGAGGGAGACAAAACAACGGGAGAACTCTGAGCTCTGGTTTTTCCTGGCCAAAAACACCCAGGAGGTTCCATCTGGGGAGCGTCTGACCCCATGGGAACAAACGGTGCCAGGCACAGGGAACCTCTGGAGGAGTGAGAGACCCCAGGAGTGACCCCAGGAGGAGTGACCCCAGGAGTGAGCCCAGGAGTGATCACAGGAGGAGTGACCCCGGACCCCAGGAATGACCCCAGGAGTAACCCCAGACCCCAGCAGTGATCCCATAGTGACCCCAGGAGTGACCCCAGCAATGACCCCGTAGTGACCCCATAGTGACCCCAGCAGTGACCCCAGCAGTGCCCATCCCCCAGCACTGACCCCATAGTGACCCTACAGTGACCCCATAGTGCCCCAGCCCCCAGCAGTGACCCCAGCAGTGACCTTGCAGTGACCCCAGCAGTGACCCTGCAGTGACCCTGTAGTGACCCCATAGTGTCCATCCCCCAGCAGTGACCCCATAGTGACCCCAGCAGTGCCCATCCCCCAGCAGCGACCCTGCAGTGACCCCGCAGTGACCCCAAAGTGACCCCGTAGTGACCCCAGCAGTGACCCCATAGTGACCCCAGCAGTGACCCCATAGTGACCCCAGCAGTGACCCCGCAGTGACCCCATAGTGCCCCAGCCCCCAGCAGTGAGTGACCCCATAGTGACCCCAGCAGTGAGTGACCCCATAGTGACCCCAGCAGTGACCCTGCAGTGAACCCATAGTGACCCCAGCAGTGACTCCGTAGTACCCCAGACCCCAGCAGTGACCCCAGCAGTGATCCTGCAGTGAACCTGTAGTGACGCCATAGTGACCCCACAGTGCCCAGCCCCCAGCAGTGACCCCATAGTGACCCCGTAGTGACCCCAGCAGTGACCCCATAGTGACCCCAGCAGTGACCCCATCAGTGACCCCATAGTGACCCCACAGTGCCCAGTGCCCAGGCCCCAGCAGCGACCCCATCAGTGACCCTACAGTGACCCCACAGCGACCCCAGCAGTGACCCTTCAGTGACCCCATAGTGACCCCACAGTGCCCATCCCCCAGCAGTGAGTGACCCCGCAGTGACCCCATAGTGACCCCACAGTGCCCATCCCCCAGCAGTGAGTGACCCCACAGTGACCCCATAGTGACCCCACAGTGACCCCACAGACCCCGCAGTGCCCATCCCCCGGCCGTACCTGCTGTCGCGGTCAGCGTACATCTCCATGTGCCGGGGGTTGATGGTGGGGTCGATGACCACCCAGGAGCCGCCCCGCAGCTCGCCCTGGGGCGGGATGTAGATCAGCACCGGCTGCCGGTACTCGCGCAGCCCGTCCACGATGTACGCGCCGAACTTGAGCACCTGGTCATACATGTCTGGGGATCGAGGGGACATGTGTGTCATACATGGGCTGGGGACA
>NW_026623849.1:222375-226246 GCF_030028575.1 Malurus melanocephalus | reverse complement strand
CACACTTGGGGATGATCCATCCCTCAATTCCCACCCCACAAGCACTCCCACAATTTGGGAAATCACGCCAGGTATGTCTGCACTGCCAAATTTCAGACTTACTGCCCTGGACCTCTCCCACAACTCATGTAATGTGAATAAAAAGCACCTAAGGGCGGCAGAGCTTTTCCAGATCTTCATAAAAATGTGWGTGGGGAGGGATGGGGAACAGCATTCTGCTCTCCTTCCATTAAAATTTGTTTAAGGCATTTTGCTCAAAATTAATAAGAACAACTCCACTGTGTAAAGACAGTACATTGAAAATATCAGCCCCAAAGGTGATTTAAATAAAAGAGGAAAAGGGAAGGCAGAAGGATTTCTGTGAGATGATATAGTTTCTAATGGATACAGTTTGTAATGGAAACGGGCACTCTTGAATATATATATTTTGTTACATATAATTATATCTACAAGTATTAAATCAAAATACAAGAAATGAAAAATAGTTATTAGGCTCATCTAGCCCACCCCTTTGTTCACACAGGACCCTTCCTTGCACGGTGCCTTTGAAAGCTCCCATTTAGAAACCCCAAACAATAAATCTGCTGCTTCTTTAGGGGCATTTCCTCAGCCAAATAGATGAGATTTCCCTCAGAACTCTGCCAAACTTCCCCTCCCTCCCCATTAATTTCATGTCACTGTCCCCTGTACCACCCTGCAGAATGTCTCCACTCCTCCAGGCTCACTGCAAACAGCAGGAGGATTTTCAGGGTTTTTTTTTTTGTCTTCAGTATCCATCCCTCATCTCTCTTCCAACCCCCTTCAGCATTCAGGTTCTTTGCTTGGACCCTCCCAATTTGCCTCATTTTCTTTCTGGCCATTAAAACACCAGTGCAGAGAAAATTCAGGAGCTGCACTGATGTACCTGACACACCTGCTGCAACAGGAACGGTCTGAAAACACTGGGAACACTTGGATTCAGCTAAAATCCTGCTATTCCTGAGAAAAGCCTCATTTCTGGGGAAAAAGGGACTCCAGCCAAGGTCCCCTTTGTGATTTAACCCTCACCTTAGTGTTAAACATTAACATGGACATCATTAAGCAATTAACTCTTCAGGAAACACAAACTTTGATATTATATATATATATATATATATATACAGAAATATATATATATACAGAAATATATTTATATATATATTAGTACCCCAGACACTGATCTGATCTCTCCATTTCACTTCCAAGGTCATTGCCCAAACACCCAAGGAAAGGAATTTTGTGTTATTTAAGAGATATCAAGCRCTGACAAAGAGGAGAACAATTTATTCCCTTTAATTGGGAACAAACATAAATCCCAGCAGAGACAGCAGGGACTGAGAACCAAACAAAACTCCAACCTCTCCCTTTGTCCTGAGCAAAGAAAAAGACTCAAAAGGGGTGACAAATTTATTACTAATTATACAATTATTTTATTATGTAGTGCTAGTAATAAACCACTTSAAGTACTTTCAGCTAATTCTAGTGTTAAGAAAATAATTGCTTGATTCAAATTATTTTAACTGAATTAATTCTTTACTAGACATTTTTTACTAGTGCTACATAATAAAATAATTGTGTAATTAGCAATACATTTTTCACTCCAGCCACGGGTATATATTTTACTCAGGTGAAATGCAGAAAAGAGTGGCACTAATTGTTTGAACAGGGCAGAGGGAGKAGGAACAGAGAAATTGGGGGGCCTTGATGCTTTCTCAGAATCCCAAATTCCCCTCAGGTTTRGCAGGTGCCATTGGGACAGGGTTTTATTTCCCAAAAATGGTCAGGGAAGCATTTTGGCACCCAAGGATCTTTTGGGATCATCCCTCCTGGGACCCTGCATGCAGCACTGCACCCCCAGCAGCCTCGGGGTCCTGATTTAGGAGCTGATCAAATCCTAATCTTTATTGTTTTTGAAGGCAGAGGAGCTGCAGGGTGAGCAGAGCTGTTTGAGGAGGGTGGGCAGTGCCCGAAGAGCTCTGTGCCCATAAATCCCAACCCCAAAGCCCTCCCTGCCCCTCCAGAGCAGGACCCCAAGGCAAACCCCAAACAACATTGGCCRCGACACCCCAAAACCCCTCACCCAGCCCCTCTGCACCCCGCTGAAGTGCTGATTTTTATTTTTATTGTTATTTCTGACCCGTCCCAGCACGGAGGAGCAGTGCAGCGGGAGGTTCAGTGTCGGGGGGATTTGCCCAGTGCTAATTTCCAGGGAATTTCACGCTCCACGTCTCCCCGTCGTGGGTCAGCGCCGGTTCGCCCAAATGAAGCCCCGCCAAATGGYTCCTCCAGAGGAATATTCCAGCAGGTTTTTTTTTATAATTTAATTTTGCATTATGCTCAAGAGTCTCCTGGMCACGGAGAGAGCTCATTGGGGAAACCACACCACCACCACCACCACGAGCTGCCTCGATTTATGGCATTATTTATTTATTTTACGGCAGGAATTAGACCTCCCAGGCCGACTAGGAAAGAGGGGGTTTATTCTTTTCCCTCTTTTTCTTTTTTATCCCTCCCCCTTCACTAATGTCAATTTTCAGCATAGCAAGAGCTGTCTCTAATCTTTTCCTACTCATTACACACAATTTTGGAGTCATTTTACCCACAGTGCAGTCAGCTCCTGGCAGTGTGTTTGTGTGCACTGAGGGGTGGCATAATTGTTTATTTTCCCTCCCTGCATAATCCCCAGCCAGCACTGAAACCAAAACTGCAAACAACTCCCCGAGGGACAGCGAGAGTGTCAGGAGACACCAGCAGCAAGCAGGAGGCTGGAAAAGGCATGGAGAAAGGTGCAAAATGCCATGGCTCCATCCTTCCTCCTCCTCCTCCTGCGTGGGATGAGCTGGGATGTGCAATATCAATATTATCAATATTCACATCCTCGTGCTGCCTGCTGCTGATCCCAGCTCCAAAGTTAAACCCAGTTCCTGAGGAACCCAGCAWGGCCAGATCTGACATTTTGAGGCAAAACAATATTTAAGGACTCAATCAGGGAAATAAATGAGGTAAAATCACATCAGCAGCTTCCCAGTGGGTTGTGTGGCTGGGAAAGCAGCTCATGGAGAGAGTGCAGTAGCAGCACATGGAGCAGAATCCACCCTGAAAGTATTTTCCAGAGGGAAAAATTAAGGATTCAGCAGAGCCCAGCAGCCTCTGCCACCCTGAGAACTCAGGGCATCTGTAACTCTGTGCTGTGTTTGTGAACACACAGGTAAGAGGCTCTGATCCAACATTTCACTTCAAATTTTCCAGTATYGATCTCACATCCCTGGCACTTCACAAAATTTCAAGCAGCCCAGACAAAGCACCCAAGTGCTGCTTACCTTTCATCCCCCCAGAGAAGCCTCTCCAGTTGGCAAAGACCATCAGGGGCAGCCCTTCCCTGTTGAAATCCTTGATAGCCTCGGCTGTTTTGAAGGCAGARTCAGGGAACCACACCTGCCCAGCTTGCTGGATTATCTGGAGGGGGAAAAAAAATCCACTGTGAAGGCTTGAAACACATTAATGTAAGAGTTAAAATGTGGAAAAATCAACAGGAGGTGTGATGTGGGAAAAATATTGAGGAATGTGGTGAAATGTGTGGGATCTGCTTGGCCATGGGAAAAAAAGGGACAATCCTTTGGTCACCAATTTCAACAGGGGCATTGCCACTAATTCAGCTCAGAAAAGAGAGTATGGAAAGCCTGACACTGTAAAGAGGGGAAAGAGAAAAGGAAAACCCTGGAGAGAGGATGGGAGTGTGAATCCAGGAAAAAGTCAGGGCAGGAAGGCCATGGAACACCCCGGTCACAGCAGAGAGGGGATCTTTGTTTGTCCCATCTCCAGGGCCTGATCCCTGCCCCTCAATGGAGTCCTG
>NW_026623849.1:220243-221213 GCF_030028575.1 Malurus melanocephalus | reverse complement strand
CCAGCTCACTGGAACGGCTGCACATTTGGGGGAAGGAATCCCACCTGGACAAGATCCCCTTCCCCAGGGCCATGTGTAGGACACAGACAGGGAGAGGAGCCCCCAGCCCACCCACCTTGGCCTCCGAGTCCAGGTTTGCAGGATCGGCAGGAATGCTGAGCTCCACYGTCCTCGTCTCCACGGCAACCACTCCGACAGGTATTCCTCCCAGCCTGCAGACAGGTGAGACAAACACAATTCCTATTGCTGCTCTCACACACCCAGACAGTTCTGCCAGTTCACATCCAAACACCCGAGAGAGACAACAGGAGCAGCATTCTGGCCTTTGAGGGATGAGGTGAAGAGTTCCAGAGAGGTCACAGCTCTCAAAGCAAAATCTATTCCAAAATGTACCACATTCCTCTCTACAAATAAAATGGAATAAACAAARCATGATGGTCTCAACCATGAAAAATCAGAGAATTCAGAATGGTTTGGGTTGGAAGGGACTTTAAAGGTCCAGTTCCACCCTCCTGCATGGGCAGGGACACCTCCCACTGTCCCAGGCTGTTCCAAGCCCCATCCAGGGGGTCTCTGGGCACTGCCAGGGATCCAGGGGCAGCCACAGCTTCTCTGGGCACCCTGTGCCAGGGCCTGCTCACCCTACAGGGAACAATTCCTTCCTAATATCCCATCTAAATCTATCCTCCTTCACCTGAAGGCCATTCCCCTTTGAACTGTCACTCCAGTCCCTTATCCAAAGTCCCTMTTGCAGCCTTTTCAAGTACTGGAAAGTGCTCTAAGATCTTCMCAAAGGCAAAAAACAAGAAGCCCCAGGGTTTCCCAATGCCTGCTCCAATCTGCTCGAGCAGCTGCTGAAACCCACCACAGGCAGGTGCCTCATGCACCGACTACAAAACCTCCCTGCGCCAAGAGATGGGGGTGAAGGGCAGCGAGAACATTTGGGTTTTTCTGTCTGTGCTTTGCCCAG
>NW_026623849.1:214413-218988 GCF_030028575.1 Malurus melanocephalus | reverse complement strand
AAACCACCGAGCCCACACCCCCAGGACAGTGCCAGCAGAACCCCCAGCCCCTCCCCAGCCATCCCAGGCTGATTTCACACCGACAGGCAGGGAACAGCCAGGGCCCATGTGTGCTGAGGGGCTGGGAATATTCCCAGTGCCCGTGATGAAGGGTCTGCTGGAACCCYGTAATTGCAGAAGCCGTCTTAAATCGGTAACTTATAACTTGTGTATTAGGGCCCATGTGACCTAATAAAGAACATCTTTATCCAAGTATTACAGTTATTTATTGAACTTGAAAACAGCTCAAAACAACTTCTGTTTTCCATAATACTTCATATAAATTTTATCAGGCTAGCACATGAAGATGCTACATCTTGTTTTATAGTGTGTCCCTGGACAAGTTGCCATAGAATAATAAAAGACAATTTACAGCCAACAGCACACATATTCCAAACATACATACAAGAGATGAGTTTTGGCAGCACTTACAGTAACAATCCCAGAAGAATACATTCGTATTTGTTTTTTTTTTTTTTTCAAAGTGCCACTGCTTTTGAGAGGAGTCTGTTTCATTTGTGTTATATATCCCTGCTGTGTGAGAGTCCGAAGGCACTCGAAATTTGTCAGAAGAAAGGAACTGCAAGTGAAGCTGAGCATGGACAGAGAGCTTCTGGCTTTGCCAAATCATTGATTTCCACCCCCTGGCACACTGCTTAGCCTGGAAGCCTTTAAATTATAGAATTACAGAGCCATGGAATGGGCTGGGTTGGAAAGGACCTTAAAGGTCATCTCATCCCTTTCTTCCCAACGTTTTCTATTAGATAGATATATATCCACARAGAGGGAGAGAGAAATAACCACAGGATGCTGTGTCCTAGAGAAATGCAAAGCATAACCCACATTTGATTCCTAAATTGGCTCCAACACCTCTCAGGACTCACCTGGCTCTCCCCACCACGACTGTCTGTGCCCAGGGCTGCATGATCTCCATGAATGATCCATGGTCGAAGAACCCACTCAGCCACTGCCCYTTCTGATCTGAAGGGAAGGGAAAAATAGGAAATATCAGAGCAGGGAGGAGGGAGGGAAGAAAGAAAACAAGAGTATCAAAGCAGCAACTGAAACTTGCTTTAAAATGCCAACTGGAGAACATGGCACTGTCTTTTTATTTATTTAATTTGAAATAGATGACAATACAAGGGAACATTAGACAGCTGAGCATTTGTCTGCCTTCAGCCATCATGTCTTATTTCATTTCCTAGTCTGCATAAAGACAGCAATTTATCAGCAAAAGCATCATTTATTGTTAAACGATGGGGTTCGGAGAGCAGAGGGACTTCCCATGCTTTTAAATAAATAACTCTGCTTTTTTCAAGACTGCAAACATTTGTCAAAAGGCAGTAAAGTCATTAAAGGTGTTTTTCAAAACACCTATTTCTATTTTAAAACTTATCTCATATTCTTCTCCTGATCCTGCCTAGTCTTTCCTTGAAAGGGGAATGCTGAAGAAACCCAGGAACTAAATATGAAAATTTCAATGATATTTTAGAACCCAGAGTCAATCACAGAAATCACAACTCTCTGGGGGCTCCTGCTTTGTACTGGGGCTTTGGGAAGAAAAAAAAACCACCAAAAAAATCCCCCCAAAACCCCAAATCCCTCCCAGCTTCACCCCTTGGCACAGAGCTCCCRAGGAACTCTTTCCTCTGAACAAGCACCTCTGCTTCTGCAAACCCAAGTCCAAAACCAATTAAAAAGTGGAGATCCGAGCACGCTAACCTCTGCTGACTTAAACAGGATGGAGAGTGTTTTATCAAGCCCAAACTTGTAATTACTGTGTTCTACATTCCTTGCCTCCGTGGCCCCACTGTAAAATGTGACCATCCATTTCAAAATTATCTCTTTATCGCGAGCCCAAAGCTGATCGTTTAGATTCCGGCCTCGTGTCGGGCGTCAGTTTGAAGAATATCACGGCAATATCTCCTCTAATAAATGGCTTTAACTTTTCACCTAGGAGATATCTGCTTTAACTTATCACAGGGAATCATCTGCTTTCCTTAACGCTTCCACTAAATTAAAATCTGAAGTCACTCGATTTGGAAGCCGGCGTTTGCTGYGCCCAGACAGCTGGATGAATTGCTTGAGAGATGATGAAAAAATATTATCCAAAACCAGAAAACTTAGTTTATCACAAATCTCATTTTAGCCCCCCAAACTCATTAATAACAGCAGAAGTAATGGTCACCCGGTTTGCAGCTCGTACCTACACAACCCCAGTGGTGCCAACACAACAATTCCCAAAGATCTGCAGGAATGTTGTGATTCCTTTAACACACAAACCCTTTGTGGGTGGATTTCCCCCTAAATCCTAAAAAAAAAAATCTATAAAAATAACTATTCTAAGTAAATATATCACCTGTAAAAGTATTAATTGTAGGTGTCCTTGAGCACTCGGGATTTAGATGCTGCTTTTAGATATTACAGATTAAATAATATAATCTAGTAATATCATTATACAGAAATCTTTATATATTTATATTTTTATTTATATTTATATTTATATTTATACTTATATTTATATTTATATTTATATTTATATTTATATTTATATTCCAAAGCATGGAACTAATTATTTTATGGATTCTGGAATATGTTTGGAATGCAGATATGTAAAAGAAGAGGAGCTGCTGCATCTCCTGGCCATACTTGGATTGGGGCGTCCAGCCAGCATCCAGCGAGGGTCGTAGGGGGTCTTGGTGGGAACAAAATCGATGGTTCTGTCTATGGGATCCTTGGCTTTGAGCATGGGAACAGGGCTGTGAGTGTTCTAAATAAAAAAGAAAATTATTGAAGGATTTAGAGCTCCCTTTCCCAAAAAACTGCAAAGAAGAACAGGCACTGGCATCTTGGGCCCCTGCAGGCCCAGGAATTACCTTTGGCATGTAGGAAAGCCACTGCAGAATGGTGTAAACCCCTTCAAAGTCATCACAGACCGTGTCGTGGGTCACCCCGTTGTTGTGCATGATCTGGATCCCTCCCAGCTGGTTGTTGGAGGTGTAAACTTCCCGTCCCAGCACCTGGGGAAAGGAAAAAGGGAAAACCTCAGTGCAGGATGTGAGCAGGGTGTACACAAACCATCCCTGCATCACCTGGGCATGAAGGGGAGGCAGGAAACCTCCCAGAGCACACCTTCCCAAGGCCTGGGGGCAGGTAAGAGCTTCACTYTGCTGGGAATGGATAATGATCCCTAGGGAACAGAGGGCAGGGATGGATGGGACACTGGGAAGGGATTCTTGGCTGGGAGGGTGGGCAGGTCCTGGCATAGGGTACCCAGAGCAGCTGTGGCTGTCCCTGGATCCCTGGAGTGCCCAAGGCCAGGCTGGACAGGACTCAGAGCACCCTGGGATGGTGGGAGGTGTCCCTGCCATGGCAGGGGAGTGGGATGGGATCTTTCAGGCTCTTCCCAACCCAAACCATTCTGGATTCTACAATTCCCAAAGGGATGACACAGAGGGGAAACTGAGGCAGTTTTCCCACTTGCCCTTCCCCAAGCAGCAGCAGAGCCTGTGAGTGACCAAAGCCCCTGAGTGCTGAGCCCAGCTCAGCTCCCTAACCCCAAACTGCTCCATGAAAACTGCAGGGTGGACCCATATGAACCTCTAAAAACAGCTGTCTGGGGAGGCTGGGCAAGGCCAGGCAGAGCTCCTCACCCTCCTGCATAGCCCCAGCTGTGATCCCAGCCCTGGCAGCTCCACTCTTTGCTCATTCTGCTGCTGTCTGTTCCCATTTGCCCTCTCCCTGACTGATACACTGATCTCTCGGTCACTCGGCTTTCTGCTCCGCTGCCTCCATATTACTAATAACACCTCTGCCACGGCCAGTTTACCTCATGAAGGCAGGAGCACATCATTACAAAATAAACTCATAACTTTGACATTCTAGCAAATACACGCCGTTTGTTATTTTTATGGCTTGAGTCTTTCCAACAGACAGAGGACATTACACACCTGCTTCATTTGGATCTCCAAATCCCCCTCCGACAYGCACAGACAGCCTGGCCTCCCCCAAACACCCAGCACAGCTCGCTTTGGAGACACTGGAGCTGGCAGATGTCACTCAAGGTTTGTGTACAGAAGAACCCGAGGCACAGATGGTACAAAATCAGTCCCAAATATGGAATTCGGTGTGTGTTTTAGCACAGGGATGCTCCTGGGCCTCCCTTCTGAACTCAAACACCTTCCTCCTCCTCCTCTAACAAAATCAAAGCCACGGCAGAGAAGGCAGCAGCACAGATTTAGGTTCAAGGACAGGAAAAACCCAGGCCTCCAGATGCCAGGAACAAGCCTAGCTAAACGCTTCCCACAGAGGAAAATAAAAATAAAGAGGATTTAAACTGCCCCTCTCTGAACTAATGCAAACGCATGTACATGCAAAATGGGCTCTGCTCCTGCTTATCTGGAGACTCAGCTCAGCTTTAGCAGCGCTGACAGGCAATGAAACAGCCTAATATAGAGCCTGCTCTGCCCCGAGATCCTTTCCTGGAGATGGAGATAAACACAGAGCTCCTTCCCCGAGTGCTCCAGCCACAGCAGC
>NW_026623849.1:208882-213662 GCF_030028575.1 Malurus melanocephalus | reverse complement strand
GTCCTGCCATTTGTTACCTTGGAGAAGAGTTTCAAAATATTCCAAAATACTTGGGCAGTGTTTTCAACACTGAGTTCATCTGATCTTGTAAACCCCCATTAGGAAATAGCTTTTCTTATTACTTYAGGGGATCTTTCAGCAAATACAAGCAGAGCCAGGATTCCAACAGTTTCTTATGCCTGTCATGAGTATATTAATAATTTTCAAGCACTCCAACCCTCGCTGAGCAACTGCTTTCTCCTCTCAGAACCTGAGCTGCTGCAGAGRTGGGACATTCCCTGCAAGGCTGGGCTGGCTCATCTGCTTCACCCAGGATGAAAGATCTGAAAACATGACAGCTCGGAGGGCTTGAATGGGAATCATTATGTAACCTAAGTGCTGTTATTATTCCGAGCATATCATGTGTTTATATCAAATCTAAGTGCCAGATTTTTATCCAAATAATTTCAATAATTGCAATTCCCATCCCACAATTTACATTGTCTGCCAGGAACACGAAGCACAAGAGGCATATGCACGTCCTAGAAATAGMCTGTTTTTCATAAACAGGCAGAAATGATGGGAACGAACRTCTCATCAGGAAAAATGTAGGAAMACAATGCAGGAACTTCCAACCTGACTGCTATTATGAGCAGCCAAGCCTCAACAGAGCTCGGGGCTCATTTGCAGCTCTTCCCCCACGTGGATCATGGATTAGAGGGGGAAAAGCAGCAAGAGGGCAGAGAGCCCAGCTGAGCAGAGAGCCCTTCCCGATGCACAGCCCCTCTGCCTGGCAGTGGGAGCACAGACAGCTCCTCTCTGCCCTCCTTGCATCCCTAATCCCCRAATCCGTGCAGTTCCTGCACTTCTAATTTACGAGCGTTCGGTGGGGGACCCTTCTGACTTGGGAACAGATTGGCTCGGTCTAATGCTTGGAGATTATTAAAGGCAGAGCTCTACTCCACTATCAAGTCTACAGATCTTTTATTTAGAAGATATGGTGCTCTAAATGCACAAAGAGCTCCCTGTCACCTTCACATTAAAGCCCCTAGTGCCTGGTAAATGGAATTATATAGCTGTCATCTCCTTTCCCCAAAGTTTTAAGAGTACAATGGGCTCATTTTTTCCCACTCCATCCCAGCTTCAGAACTAAGAGACCTACTTTGTATTGATTTAGAGTCTCGGAAATAAATAAACCTGCTTCTCCAATGTGATTCACAAGAAATTCATGATACACTATTGCATGATATATTTCAAGCTGCGGCCCCGGCTCTTTTTTCCCTTTGGTGAGTGATGGGGGAGGTGGGAGCTGGGGGGAGGTGGGGAGCTGACAGCCTGATGGTTATTGGGGATGGCTCCTGACTGCAAATCCACAGGCTGGTCCTGTTTGGTGAGAGCAGAGGGGGAAGGGGAAAAGCAAATTGTGTTTCAGCTGGCAGGGAAAAGGGCAAGGGGCATCCAGGGGCACAGAAACTGCAGGTCCTGAGATCCCAACACTCCTCACTGACACAGGGTGAGCAGGGCTGCTCACACTCACTACAGATCCTATTCTCTGTCTGAAGCATCACCCATCATTGGTGGGAAGCTTTTTCCACCTTGAGGAGGATTTTGGAAAATTTCTGGGTCGCAACAGAAAAATGGAATTTTGCGATCTTGAGACCTGGACTACAAACTTGAGACCAGACAGGCTCCAAACGGCTGCCTCTGACCTCTAAAATATTCACTGTAGATATTAAAAATAAAAATTAGTTTGGGAAGAAAAGGCAGCTGGGAAATAAAAACCGAACAACTTTTCATTTGACCCAAAAAGCTCCAACGCAGAAGCTCATCCAAACTGATACTTTTTCCTGAAGAGTTTCAGTTTCAGGGAAGTGGCATTTCCAAATGAAAAATGTCTTGTCAGAACCCCGGTGCCCCTCTCTCCTCTCCTGGTGTAGGGAGCCGGCGTGTTTTGCTCAAGGTCACTCCCTCAGTCAGTGGTAAATCAAAAGGACTCAATCCACTTTGCAAACTAAAATTACAGCCCCTATTCTACATGGTGCCAACACCCATAAATCCCACCTGTCCCAGCCAGGGGTTCCCTAATCTAGGTATGAACCCCATAAACAATATTAATGGTTGTCTCCAACTCGAAGATCTCGGTCATTTCCTTTGTCACCCCAGAGAACMTGGTTACTCAGAGCCTCCCTGGGCTGCAGAGCAGGGACCTCTTTCACCAGGACAGTGAAATTCTGCTCATTCTTCAGCGTGAGTTTAGGTTTAATCATGAGAAATGCTGCAATTCTCCAATGCTGTTCCTACAGTTCCCAGCGTGTGTCCAGAATCACAGGGAATTTCTCCAGAAAAGACCCCAGGCAGGTCACCCCGAGGTCCTCCTGGGGACACTCCAAGAGGGATGGTCAGGATCAATAATTGTGGGATTTGTTTGAAAAGTTCAGCTCCTGAGAAACACTGGAAGCAGAGTTAATGCTGCAGTAAGAACACACCTTGCAGGACCCCCAGAAGTGGGATTCATTCCTGGGGAAGGGATTTGGACAGGCAGGATGTGGGCCACGATGCTGAACTCCTCTTCAGCAGGAATAAACACGCACAGAGCCCCCACCCACACAGATAAACCCAGCGAGATCCGTATTAAAAATGATAGAAGGAGGGAGAATAAAAAAAAGTCAACAGAAATCTATTAGACTTTCTTCCCTAAGCAAACACCAAGGGACTGATAATGCCATGCCTGGAACGTAAATTGTCTCTAATGGGAACAATCCACAAATATCACCACTTAAAGAAAGGCAATTAAAGCGGAAATGCGGCGCTGGAGGGTGGTGGTTGTTTATCTGCACCGAGGCCTGGGCATCCATCCTGCTGCACACCAGCAGTGCCACCAGCAGTGCCACCAGCARTGCCACCAGCYCCTGCAGCACSTAGARCCTSTCCCTGGAAGGGAAATCAAGGAATRAGCCTGGCTTTGCTGGTCTGAGCCACGATGACCCACAGCAGGGACATGTCCAACAGCAGCACTGTCCTGGACAGCTCTGGGAGCTCCAGCAGAAAACCATCCCTGCTGCCACCATCCCCAGTGCCACCCAGGGCACAGCAGAGGGGCCTCTCCTGCTTCCCCAGGCTGGGATAACCTTGGGCAGCTCCACAGGAAGAACCAACACTCAGTGCTGTGGCTGACATTTCCCACCCTCCTGGCTCAGCATTCCCCAAAACCCTGCACCCATCTGGACCTTCCTCGTGGTCCTGCTGTGCCACCACAGAAAGATTCATATCATGCATTAATAATCAGAATGCTTCTCTGAATGACAGGGCTGGCACTCGCTGTTCTAACTCACATGATGGCTCTCACATGATTGCTTTGATCTAATCCCAACACTGGAGTCATCTTGAGCAGATACTGAGCTATCCCTGCCTGGAATCTCAACCAAAAAAAAAAAACAACAAAAAAAAGAGCTTTCCACAGTGCAAACCCCAAACAGCATCAGTCTTACACGGCTTGTATTTATTTTTGCAGATTGTGAAATTGAAGGGTAAATATATAAATATATAAATATATAAATATTTATACAAAGATCATAAATATGAGCCACTGCTCCTCACCCAGTTCCTCCAGGGAGCCCCAGTCCTCTCTCACACGGGCACAGCCCCAGAGCAGCCCTGACCTCATGTCTCACCCGGTTATGTGAATCCCAGAGCATCCAAAAATTTCTGCAGCACAATTCAGGACTGAATTGAAAATACAGAGATATTCTCTCCTGGCCTCATGCAAAGGAATCCAACAAGACCAAAAACAAGACAAAACAGCTTTTTCTTTTTTTTGGATGCATTCTGGTCCAAAATGTCACCCCACAACGAGGCAGGTGGATGTCTGCAGGCTGGGAAATGGAGCCCTAAGGGTTGAATGAACATTTCATGTTTCAGTCTCTGACTCCTGCTCTTCCCTGCCCCTTTCCCTGCAGGACACAGAGCCCTGGCAGTGGGATCTGTCCAGCTCAGGATTCTGGATGCTCTGGGGTGAACAGGGTGAGAGTCTGATGGTTCGGTTAACACTGAAGAGTTTGGGGAAAAATGAAGCTAAAACAGGAGGCAGAGGAAACAAACCAGTGTGGGTCAGAATTCCATCACCTCCAGAAGGGACATGGCTTTGGGGCAGCTCTTCATCACCATCACRAAATGAACTGCTGGAGAGCCTGGCTGAACACCTACACAACAAACTGAACGAAAACCTGCTTGGAGCAGCTCCTGAAAGTCTCAGCTCAAGCTACTTTCCCTCAGGAAAAGCCTGAACGTGTATCTGCAGGGAAAACGTGACTGAAAGGCACTATTTGTTTCCATTAACACAACAGTCTCCAAGACGGGATTCCTGTTAAACACAAAAGACAAGGAGGAGCAAACTTATTAAAAATAGGTCAGCAGCAGACTCTGGAACATCCTTGGGAGGACTGGAATGGAATGTAGCTCTGGAAGCTCCAACCACATAAGCAACGCAGGGATTGGGAATGTTGGGCTCTTTGGTCTTCCATTAAAAAGAAAACCCATGGAAATGAAGGTGCTAGTGCAGGGCACAGCACTTCACCTCTGAAATCACCCCCTGCTCAGGCTGTGACGAGGGAGGAGGAAGGTTTGGGGGTGGAAAAAGCGGGAGGCAGGGGAAGTTTTTTAAAAAAAAAAAAAAAAATAAAATCTCTGCCTCAGCAAAAGTTTTCATTAAAATTTTAGACAAATGATCTCTGTGTCCTTCTCCCATGCTGCCTGGGGCTCCATGCTATTTCTATGCAAATAACAACCTCGTGGTTTATATCTT
>NW_026623849.1:205838-208742 GCF_030028575.1 Malurus melanocephalus | reverse complement strand
AAAAAATTGCAGGGATAACGTGTTTATTTCAGCCCCTCTCCCCATGTGAACCAGCATCTTTTAAAATTCATTGGGCATCAGGCGATCATGCACAATCCATCTGCTTTCACTTTATCATTTGCATTTCATGCCTCCTGGCTTTTGATGTGCTGATACTTTGATGCAGTCAGGAGACGCGCATTATCATTATTTCAATTTGCAGGGGGGTCAGCGGGCTCGGCACACGCTCCCCGAGAGCAAGGAAATGGCATTTCCACCTCTCCACCCCCTGCTGGAACGCGCTGGGAGACAAAAGGGGGCCAGCTGAAASACGGCCCCGCGTCCCCCGCATCGGCACCGGGCTGAGCATCGCACCGAGCATCGCACCGAGCATCCACCGAGCATCATCGCACCTTCCCGGCTCATTCTAGGCTCATTCCCGGCTCCTTCCCGGGCTCAGAGGGTCCAGCATGAACAAAGACAGCTTCATCAGGAGCACAGGGAATCCCTCGTGCAGTTTCCTGCCAGGGAACAGGCTTTAGGAGCATCCTTTAGCCCAGGTGTCTCCCCAGGATGTGTGGGGAGCCAGCCAGATCCAGCAGGAGCTGCAGCCCTAAACCACACTGACCTTGAGCTCCTCATCTGAGATAGAGGTCACCCTCTGGACCTTTCCCTCCACACCTAAACCCTCCAGGCTGCTTTTCCATAATGATCATGAACAAGGCCAGCATCAGCTCACAGAACGTTTGTCACCATCCCCCTCTGCTCCCCGTGTAAATGAGAAAGGATCCAGCATTTCACAAGGAAAAAAAAAATAAAATTAAACAACTTCCCAGAAAAGCCTGCCTSCTCTCTGAAAGCCCAATTGTCTCCACTGCTGCAGAAACAGTTTTGTGCTGCACATTGYGCTGGCAGAGAGGAGACATTTTGAAGATGTGTTCGCAGACACAAGAAGTGTCAGCTTCGTCCTGAGTCCTCCAGGAACACATGTATGAAAGAGTCAGCAATGGAAAAATTGTCCCAGATCTCTGATACACAGCTGGGGAAAGMTGAAGGTAGCAGTTTCCATTTATTTATCTTTTTTTTTTTGGCCATGATGTCGCCTCAAGACTCACCCACCCCACACAGGAAAACCAGGGGGATTCCATGATGGGAATGAGCAGGAACCATCATGTACCACACCCAAACAGCCTCTGCACTCCTGCAAGCGGAACCTTTGCACAACCAGCCCCTGGCTGACCTTGCAGCCCCAAAAAATTCAAATTGGCTCTCGAAATCCCAGACACAAGTGCTGAACACTTTTCAGGGACACAGGGTGAGCCTGAGTCAATCCAGACTCCATGGCAGGAAGATGCCAATGGAGCAGCAGCCACTGGTGGCTTCACCTCCTCCAGAGGAGCAGCCAGACTGAGCCTGGGCATTCCAGTGCCCTGCTTCACAAAACTGCAGCTGGATCCCTGAGCAGAACTGCAGGGGCTGCAAAGTGAAGATCAGCAGACACACCACACCCCAGCTCCACTGTCTGAGGGCAGGAAACATTTCTGGATCATGCTGGGAGAGCTGGATAGGGAGCAACAGGTTCCTACCCCACCTTTGGGCAGGCAGAGGCTCAGAGCTGACACCCCAACAGAGCAGGGAGGAGGGAAAAGGACACACAGCACTGAAAATTCTAGGATGGATAAATCCCCCCCAGAAARCAGCTCCTTCTGCCTGTGCCTGCTGACAGATGTCAGGTGCTTCGTTTAGTCCATGCCCTTACTTTTTAAGTGCCTAAAATTCAGTGAATTAATCCAATCCCATGAAAACAACCACAGGCTCCAAGGCAGGGAGTGCAGCTAAAGCTGGGAACAGGGGGAGCACTCCACAGCCTGGCCCTGCCATCTGGGAAACTCTGCAGGGCCCCGAGCCCCAGCGAGTGACAGCTGGGACCAGGCACCTCACCGCACTTCAGCAAGCACTAAACTGACTCAATTTCTTTTTAAAGGCTGGATCTTCAAATGCCTCTTTTCCTCCCATTGATGCAGGTGTGTGTGATGTGTGTAAGAGATCTAACTGAGGGTGCTGCAGCCGAGAGTTGATAGGATCAATGCTTCATTTTCTGCAGAGCCCCCTTTATTCAGGGGAATAATTCGACAAGAGCCTGTTTTCCTTTATCTCCCATTGTCAGGCAGGCACTCGTGGAAACACAGCACGGCCACCCCAGGTGCTCAGAGTGCCTGAGAACAAAGCTGCTCGATGGGGAAGGGCACGCACAGCACACAGCCCCAACTCCAGGGAAACAAAGCCGCGGGGAGAGGCACGGGAGCAGAGTGGGCTGGGAGCCGTGTGTGCGGCGGGCGAGGAGCTGGAGGCTGGGGGATTGATGGCCTGGGGGCAGCAAGGGAGAAAATCTGCCTGGAGTGGGGAAAAAGAGAGCCACTTCAGCACTGAAGCTCGAAGTTTTCTTTGTGATAGCCCCCGTTATTCCTCGTGTCCCCCAGAGCTGAGATTTCCAGCAGGAAATCTCRTTCCCAGCCTGGACAATTGCCATCCGAGCTCTTCAGTGGTCCCAGAACCAACACAGCTATGGATGGCTGCAGCTCAGGGGATTCTGTTTTTTGGGACATGGATTTCCAGACACTGGCAATGGCCCCTGTGTGCTCAGGGAGAGGGAGAAGACACTGCCACACCACTGCCTGGGCTTCTCCACTCCTGGAGGTTTGCCCTTCCCTCAGGGGTTCCTTTATCCTTTCTACAAAATCCACCAGAAATGCAATTTTCAGTATTTAGACTGCAGGTTTGGGCTGAGAATCTCTGTCATTCAGTTAAACCATTCAGATTTAATCTATGCACAAAAAGAACTGCTTGTCCTCCTTCCCCAGCTCCTGCTCAGGCCCTTCAATGCCCTCCCAACCCAAACCCTTTAGGATTCCAGGAAAAATCCCA
>NW_026623849.1:200046-205776 GCF_030028575.1 Malurus melanocephalus | reverse complement strand
TTGGGCTGAGAATCTCTGTCATTCAGTTAAACCATTCAGATTTAATCTATGCACAAAAAGAACTGCTTGTCCTCCTTCCCCAGCTCCTGCTCAGGCCCTTCAATGCCCTCCCAACCCAAACCCTTTAGGATTCCAGGAAAAATCCCAGCTGCAGCCACAGAGCCCTGAGGAGGACAGAAAGGTGAGGACTTGAGGGTCCCACAGCCCGTGAGGATGATGAAGAGGATGGAAAGGTGAGGATTTGAGGGTCCCACAGCCCGTGAGGATGATGAGGAAGATGGAAAGGTGAGGACTCACCTTGTTGAGGGCGCCACAGACTATGAGGATGATGAGGAGGATGCAAAAGTGAGGATTTGAGGGCCCCTCAGCCCTTGAAGATGATGAGGGGGATGGAAAGCTGAGGACTTGAGGGCCCCACTGCCCATGAGGATGATGAAGAGGGTGGAAAGGAGAAAACTCAACTTGTTGAGGGCCCCACAGCCCGTGAGGATGATGAGGAGGATGGAAAGGTGAGGATTTGAGGGCTCCACAGCCCGTGAGGATGATGAAGAGGTGGAAAGGAGAAAACTCACCTTGTTGAGGGCCCCACAGCCCGTGAGGATGATGAGGAGGATGGAAAAGTAAAAACTCACCTTGTTGAGGGCCCCACAACCCGTGAGGATGATGAAGAGGATGGAAAAGTGAGGACTCACCTTGTTGAGGGCCCTGCAACCCATGAGGATGATGAGGAGGACAGAAAGGTGAGGATTTGAGGGTTCCACAGCCCATGAGGATGATGAGGAAGACAGAAAGGTGAGGACTCACCTTGTTGAGGGCCCCACAGACTATGAGGATGATGAGGATGATGGAAAGGTGAGGACTTGAAGGCCCCACAGCCCATGAGGATGATGAGGAGGGCGGAAAAGTAAAAACTCACCTTGTTGAGGGCCCCACAGCCCATGAAGATGATGGAAAGGTGAGGACTCACCTTGTTGAGGGCCCCACAGCCCGTGAGGATRATGTGGGAATTCTCCACCTGGATGGTTCTCTGGCCCAGCCGGACGATGTAGGCCCCAATCCCGATTGCCCGACACGTGACCTGGAAAAAGAGGGAAAAAGGAATTTAAAAAAAAAAAAAAAAAAGCAATGGCATTGATTTGTGTCTTTCCACACAGCCTCAACCTATCGATTCAAACATTGAGATAAAACTGGGTGTGTTTGTAGTACAAGGCCTTAAAATCTACTCTTGCTGAAAAATTCCAGAACCCTGTTTGTGAAACACAAGATCTGAACAAGATACGTATTTTATTTTTAAAAACAAAGAGAAGCAGCAATTTGAGACTGAGCAAGCACAAGGCCAAGTGAGTGAAATGTTTTAAATTGAGGGTGGAAAGGACTGAGGCTGCTCAAAGGCTGCAGAAGCCCCTCTCCCTCAGCCAGGAGCTGATCCCAGCTGGATATCACCACAAAAACAGGAGTTTCAGCTCCAAAACACAACACATTTGAAGAATAGAAGGCAGTGGGGGATTACCAAGCTGATGGTGATAACGCTATCGTAGGCCAGAGACGATTCTCCAGCAATCATGCCGGATCCTCTGAGGTTCTCCACGCCCAGGCCGTCCTCTTTGCCGATAATATCCGTTATCTTGTACCTGGGGAAGACACAAACAGCCTCAGAGATTTGCTCAATCAGTGTGCCACCAGGAAAATGAGAATTGGTTAAATATCATCGGGGTTCCAAGGAGAAAGGCACACAAAGGGAGGGAGGGAGAGGCGCAGGGATCGTCCTGAGGCACCATGGAGAGCTCCCACAGGAGCAGAACGCTGGAGGACATTCCAGGGGACAGAAAAAGCATCCTGAGGAGCAGGGAAAAGAGAGAGAATGGAAGGGAATGCAGACAAAGGGAAAAAGGGAAAGAACAAGGATCGCCACGAGGCTCTGAGTTCTTCTTCGTCTCCTTCTCCCGCCCCTCCCAGCCCTGCCCAGCCCCTTCTCCCCACTGCTCTCAGACCGGTCCTTGCTAAGGTGAAACTCGAGAATGAGCTCCAGAACCTCCCTGAGGAGCCCCAGCTCACCCAGGACTGCTCTGGTCCCACACCAAACACCCTGTCCAGCCCCTCCAGAGCCTGCCTGCTGGGCTTTGGTTTGATTCCTGAACAAATCTGCCCYCACAGTCCAGCTCCAAAAGCTCCTSTGCACCTCATTGCCACGTGCTGCCCTGGATATGCAGCTGGGAGGATGCATCTGGAACAGGCCTGTGTGGAAAACTGTGGGCTACAACACAGCTCATTGCAACCCCTGCAGCCCAGGTCTGCCCTTCGCTCAGGAATTCCTTTATTCTTTCTATAAAATCCAGCAGAGGAGTAATTTTCAGTATTTAGACTGCAGGTTTGGGGTGAGAATCCCTGTCCAGGACCCTCAGCCATGAYTGGGGGGCAGCAAGGCACAACCCTTCACTCCCTGTCCCCTGCCCTGACCACACAGAGCTCTGGTTTCCCACACACCTGGATCCTAAGGAATGTCCCAGCTGAGGACAAGGACCAGGCATCACCCAAGGATGAACAGAAATCTTTTMATTCCTACCTGGATTCTCCATTTTCCTCCACGTGTTCACAGTGAACAGAGTTCAGGGCGCTGACTTTCTTGTAGTCTTGAGGAGTCAGGTACAAGTATTTGTATCCCTGCAGGGAAAAACAGCTCATCAATCCCAATCCCACCTTCCTGATCCCCAATAACCCCTTCCAAAAAGAAACTTTCACAGGGGCAGAGTTTAATTCCAYGGAGTGGTGAGAACTTTCTCTCAACACCAGMGCTGAGGCCAGYGAACGCTGGGAAYGGTGCAACATTTAGCACTAACTCCMTCTGGATGCCAACCTGCTGCCTGGGAGATCAAAAAATCCTATCATGGAATGGTTTGGGTTAGGAAGGACCTGGCTGCCATTCAGYTTAGCCTTCAGCAAGGATGGAGTGTTGGATCTGCATGGATCCAACACCAAGGAGAACTCCGGTCCCAGCGCTCTGGCAAATGTTCGCCTCACCTCCATTAGAAGAGGTGGTGTCAAAATGAGACTCCTGTGGGCTGCTGCAGCTTTCCCAGGTCCCCATGCCCCTCACCTTGTAAGGGTTGTCTGGGTCCTCCCAAGCCACGTGGAACATGTGGCGGATCTCCTCGGCCAGGCCGATGCGGGCGCCGCTGTTGGCAGCCACGTAGATGCGGGGGATGCCCTGTGCCCGCGCCAGCTCCGACGCCCGCATGAACACCACGTCCTCCTGYGGCCCGAAGGAGCCGATCCTGTACGTGATGTCGTTGCCAATGACAATGATGTCCCGGCCCTCGGGGTATTCTGGTGTTTTCAGGGTCATCTTCCAGGCCACCATGCCGATCTGTGGGAAGAGAGAGAGAACAGCTAAAAATCAACACGGTGCTCTTGAAGTGTGAGAGAAGGGAATAGCTCAGGGGTCACTGCTGTCCTTGGAGCAATGGCCTCTTGGAGTTGGCCCATCTGCCTTGGGAATGTGGATACCAGCAGCTTCTGGAARCACTCGATCCTTCCCTCGTTCCTCTCCACCAGGACATTCACCCTGGCTCTCCCCTTTCAGGGATTCAGCACAGCTGCACAGCTCCAGCACATCCTGCCCACATTCTTCTCACAGTGTATTCCCTGTGCTCACAGAGGGAGCAGGGATGTGCTGCTGCCCAGGATTCCTGACAGCCTGCTCAGGCTTCCCAGGAGTCACCCCACAACCTCATCACTCTCCCCCAACCCTCAYTGCAACAACCTTTTTATTTCATTACTACCTCAAATTTCCCCATCTTTCATTTCGTTGTCTCTTCCCTTTTTCCCTTCCCCAATCCCACAGCAGCTCCTCTCCAAACCTGCCTGGCCGAACAGCGCTTTTTTTACCGCACGTTTGTTTTATTTTCAGCAATCACGGGCAGATCTCTCCAGGCCCATCTCCTGGAGGATCAGCAGTGCTGTCCCCTGGTACCCCATYCCTCAGCCCCAGGAAGGAGGGAGGAARGGAGGRAGGRARRGAGGGATCTGGCCAGCCCCAATGCCATTAACGGATGGGCAGAGCAGCATCCCTTGAAAGCCCCATGCATCACCCAGCCCCTCGCCCAAGGACCATAAGCTCTGAGCACACATTCCTCAAGCCAATTGCACATCCTCTGCAATCAGCAGGGCTGGAATTCTCACTGTGGAGCCTCRGAATGCTGAATGTGATGAAGGGAAGCGGGAGGGGCGGAGGGGAGAAGCGGCAGACAGATCTGTGCCATTTAATCCACATCCAAACGGGCACAATACACAGCCCAGATCCAATCAGCAGCTGCAATAAGATATGCCATAATAGGCTCATTAAAAAAAATAAAGAGGCAGAGGAATTAATCAAAGGGTCATTGGAAGTAAAGCAGGCAGCAATCCGAAAATATTACAGCCAGCTCCTGGCAGATCCTTCCTTACAGCTCGCCTTCCAAGAGCTGAGATTGCAAGTTAACAGAGTGCYTCAGTTCACCTTCTCCTTGGGCTCCTCCACTCCTACTCGGACACAAAAAAAGGCAATAATAACTGAATATTTGCAGATTTACAGTTCCACCTCAGCATTCAGCTGCAGGGTTTGGAACAGAGAGATGCTGCAGCAAAGAAGGAAGCAGAAATTCTTAAAAGTCAGCAGGATGCTTTGATAAAATATCAGTACTGCTCCCAAAGGAAAGGGAAAAGTTGCAATAGAACAAGTGGATGCAGGAGTGAGTCTGGCACAGACCAGAKGCTGGGAGAGGAACCTGACTGATCCCAAACACAGCCAGAGACCTTCCCTGGATGTTTGCTCTTAGACTTTCATGGCAGACAGAGGAAGAATTGTGGTGAAAAAAAGGAGAAGGAAGTTTTTGTCCTTCTGACCTGACTGATGGAGGAAAAGYAATGCCAGGGGCTGGATTCTGAGCCTCTGTTCTCACTCTCAACTGTGGCAAGTTTGTGCTTGGAAACAGCAGGTTAAAAATCCAAAGTGCAAATCCAAAGTGAAAGGCTCCAAATCAACCTCCAGGAAATCAGGAATGCAGGGATGGATGCCCATCTGTACCCCAGCACCTACTGCAGCTCAGCTCTTTACAATTTAAAGACTTTATTTTTTGCATAACTAAAATTCTTCATTGGGCACTTCCTAAATCTTTCTGCTATAACCTCAAAAACAGCTTTAGTCACTGACAGAAACGCACAGGGAAATGGGGCAAAATTCTCTTTAAAATACACCACAAATTTCTTCCAAAACAGCACAGGGTTCCCACTGACTGTCAGRTTTTTAGGTGGTCACTTCCTTACAGGCACATGGATCCCATCAGCCAGGACAAAGAGAACAGTGAGTCCCCAGTATCCCACCCTCCAAGACAGACAAGATTTTCCTCATTTTCAGCAGCTGGATGATTTTTGACAGCACAGGGAAACAAAGGCATTTCTTATTTAGAAAATTCAGATTGTAACAGAAGTGTTGGAATAATTCCCTAACCYGAGATCATGTGTCCCAATAAAGTCCCAGTAGAAGAGAAAACAATCTAGCCAGGGCACAAACTCCTGAAAACAGTTTACAGCTGATAAATATGGAGCAACTCTATGCAGTTTAAGAAAATCAAAATTCAAATGCACCACTATTAACTGGGGTGTGTTTTGCTTCCCCAATTCATCATGTGTTTTGTGCCATTTATCCAATAATAAAAACCACAGGGATCTGCACAATTAAGAATTTTTTTTTTT
>NW_026623849.1:194289-199955 GCF_030028575.1 Malurus melanocephalus | reverse complement strand
GGAATAATGAGATTTTTAAGTTAAAGGCAGCAYGCCAAAAACTGCAGAGTTCCCAGGTTAATTAGCCAGGTTGAGYTAATCACTTAAGAGCACTGGTAGGTGAAGTTGAGCAGCCCTAGGTTTGGAACAGGTTTTTTTTTTTTAAGAGGCAGCACAGTTTGGAAATGCTGCTCCTGCCACAGTTCCATTCCCAGCACACCCAGGAGTGAAGAAGAGGCRGAGGGAAAAATAAAAGCAGGAACCGTCTTATTTAACTGTTTTTATGTTGGCAAAATGATTTGTGCCCCGGTATTTCCATAAGAAGTGGGACCATTATTCTCCTGTAGGAACACATTTGGTTTGAAAAGTATCAGTGGGCAGCACGTGAAAATCAAAGGGGATGAATTATTCACAAGCCCCGATCAGAAGTGATCATTATTTCTGATGCTCCAAACTGTGATTAGGWTTCAGTGCTCAGCTGTCATTTGCTCCCTGCACGGCCCCAGCCCTGCAGAATCAGAGATGACACCCAACTTTCAGATGTATCATTTTGCACACACCTTCTCCCACTCCATCCTGGCCCTAATGGAAGCATCGAGGGGCAGGAAAACGCTTCCCCGGCGCTCGTAAACGCCGCTCGTTTGACACCCAGTGTCAACACTAATCATGGCCTAAAATTAACACCAAAATTGACTTCAACATTAATTGCACTATCGATGGGAACGGTAATACACACACTGATGCAGTTCCAAATTGACTGCTGGTGGCAGTTGACAATGGGCACCGAGGGGAACGGGGAAGGAGCTGATCCCAGGCTCCCAGCAGAGGGGAGAAAACCAGGAGCAGCTGGGGAGAGGGAGCTTTTCAAGCTCTTTCTGGCAGGTTCTGCAATTCCTGAAGAATCACAGAATATCCTGAGCTGGAAAAGATCCATAGAGATCAATGATCCAGCTCCCGGCCSTGCACAGCCACCCCAACAATCCCACCCAGTGGACTTGAGGCCAGGCCTCATTCTGTCTATTCACACTGAAATTTGGAAACCTGGATGTGGGTATTTGCTTGCTGCAGACGTGGCAATTTGGGCATTTCATCATTTGAATGTGYTGCCTGGAAGCTCAGATCTCAGAGAGCTTTCAGATGTTTATCCAGAGCATGAACCAGCTCCCAGGAAAAGGGAAGGATGCACAGACTTTGCCAGAGGCATTCCAGCTCCATACCTTGAAGAGGGTGCATGCCAAAAACCAGGATTCCTTCTTGGCTCTGGGAAAGATGTCCTTCAGCAATGGACACAGCCAAGGACGCTGGCACGGCTGGAGTGACAGCAGGGAACAGCTCCAGGATGGGACGTGACCCCAGGGAAAGGTGTCACAAAATCCCACAGTCACTGGGGCTGGAAAACACCTCCAACATCAGCRACTCCAAYCTGGGACCCATCCCCACCTCGTCAAATCTATCAGAGTGCCACATCCAGCCCTTCCTGGACACCTCCAGCACCTCCCAGGGCAGCCTGACCACCTTTTCCAGGAAGAAATTCCTCCTGAAGTTTCAGATTGATAAAAACACATTACAGACAGGATTAGACATCCTTCATTAGGAGCTTCCCTGTGGGCCAGAACTTTTCTGTCCACAGGATCCAAAAAACCCACACAGACCTGTTCAAACATCTGTATGAAAATAAGAGAATAAAACTCTGCCACCACCTCCATCCCTGCTCCTGGAAGGCTTGGATTTGGGGATTTTAAAACCCTCCAGGAAAGCTGCAGCAGCTCTCGTTGCTGGTTTAATTCCCTGTGCCTGCCATAAAATGCAGGAACAGGGGGTGACAAAGCAGAACATGCAGCTCAACGATTAAGCTGTGCTTGTATAAAATGCATTAGCTACACCTTTGTGCCTCTGGCAATCCGGAAAGCCACCGGAGCAGCATTCCAGGAGCCCTCTGCCATCCTGAATTTCCCCTGGCCAAACCTTCCCAGCTACCCAGAAAGGTGCTGGARCAGCTCTGATTGTGGATTATTTCTGATCTTCACACTACTGAGGAGGAAAAACTGTGACATCTAGTGCCAGTGGGGAAAATGACATTTTCTGTGGGCACAGGGAGAGGGATGAAARGGGAATGTGGGGTGTTGCTGCACTCCTTACACCACTTTCTCCTTGTCCTTGATGATTAGTTGGGTCTTAGCAGCATTCCTGGTGCCAGAGGATCAGGGCAAATTGTAGTGAAAACACATAAATACATAGAAAAATATCCAAATGGGAGCTGAGGGTTGAAGGGAATATATGGGGTTCTGCAGGGGTTGAGGGAATTACCTTTCCACACCCAGATTTCTGCTAATAAAAGCTCTGAAGGGGGGCACAGTGCTCCAGCACTGTGATTCAAACAGAGCTGGATACACCAATACACCCCTGGGCTGCTCTGTGCTCACCCAGCTCCTCACTCCTTCAGACATTTCCCCWTTTAGCACAGCAAGGGTGGAAAGGGATGAGCTTTAAGGTCCTTCCAACCTAAATCAGATTTCCCTGATTTCTCTGAAAACACAGACAGATCAGCCCATTTTTCCCAAAATGCTGCCTGGAAACTCTTCAAAAACAGGGAGAATCCCAGCCTGGAGCTGCTGCCCTGCCCTGTGTCAGGGCAGGGACTGCAGCCAAAGACTTTGAATTCAGAAAATCAGCAATTTTCACTGGCAAGAAACAAAAAYAATAATAAAAATCTCACATTTAGCTGGGAAGTTCCTATTTCACTTGCCAGCTCACTGGAAGCAGCTSTTGCCTCTGGATCTCTGGGGCACAGACTCCACTGTGGAGCTGGAAGGGACCTCAAAGCCCATCCAGCACCACCTCCCACWATCCCAGGTGGCTCAAAGCCCTGTCCTTCCAGGGATGGGGAATCCACAACCTCTACAACCCCTCTGGGCAAGAAAACAYTGGCTAGATCACCTCAGATTCATTTAAATCCCAACACTGCACACACCAGAACAACCACGTCAATTCTGTACAGACCGAGCACAACCAAGTCTACCAAGGGTTAAAAAAAATCTCCTAATTTTTTTTTTGGTGGTCTTTGGGTACAGAATCTCTTATAATAAGACTATTTGTATTCATGCTGGCAGAGTAAACACTACATGTTCATGCCCAGGCAGCTCTGTGCTTGTAATTTCAGCAAGAACAGAGCGAYGTCCCTGAGGGACTTTGCTATTTCCCCAGCCACCATCCACTCAAAGGCTGAACGAGAGCAGGCAAAGAGAGAAAGATGATGGCACGAGGCACTGGGAATGCAGGGAATAGCTCAWCCCAGTTTTAATTAGACCAGTTCAAGCGTTTCTCCTGAAGTCCAGCAGAAGACAAGGCTGTGGTGATCCCACAGTCACCATCAGGCACATTGCAAACCTTCCCCTGCCAAAATCCGTGCAGGAAATGGGGAGGAAAAGCCCTGCTTCCTCCCATCACTGCACTGATGTTTGTGAACAGAGCCTTTGCAAATTTTGAGTTGTGTTTTTAGGAAAAAGCTGATGCTGGTTCAACGACACCAAGAAAAAATAAAYGATACCATCACTTAGAACTGCTCAAATTTCAGTTATTGAAGACATCCCAGCAAAATCCCACCAGGAGASCTCAGCCTTCTCCTGCTCGAGCTCAAGGAGTGACTGCACCATCCCCAGCACCAGATTGTTGTAAGTCTTGAGTAAATCCTACTCCAGAGAGTGATGTTCTCCATACCTGGATACAATCCATGTGCAGAGCAGGAAAATGGAAGCATAAAATGGTTTTGTCTGCGAGTGCTGGGTTTTTKGGGGTTTTTTTAGCAATTGAAAATATTTCTATTTAGTCTTGTAAAACACATTTTGCTCAAATACAAACCCCAGTTATCTGGAACAGCTGAACGAGCATTTTTTAATTATGAAGGAAAACCAGCACAGGTTTGAAATGGAATCATCATTTACTATGGAAGTTAAAATACCCATTGTAGGGAAGGTATTAATTTTTAATGAAACAAAAATCTCATTTTCAAGAGTGAGATTTCATCTGTGYAAGGCTGAAGGAATAGATTTTGTGCCTGGCTGGTAAATTTTCATCACAATTGTCAAACCCAGCCCAAAGCACAACRTTTTGGGGGGCACAGAGAGAGAGAAGAAACACAAAAGGAAGTGGCACTTGCCTCATTTCCCCCTGGCAGCCTGTTCATGTGCACCAGTTGGCCCTGGTCATCCAGAACCAGCTCTGTGTAGGTCAGGATGTCCGAGGGCAGCGGGGCTGGGGGCAGGAACGCGTGCTCRTTCATGGAATTCCACAGCTTGATCAAAGACTGGGGGAGGGAAGAGAAATTCTGGTTAACAACATCATCTGCAAATATTTATATTCAATCTACTCCAGCGTGGTGTTCCCAACTGAAATTGGGATTATTCCCAACCCCAAAATATCCCTCCTGCCAGTATGACTGACGGTACTCCATGGATAACACCTTGGAATTTCAATCAGGGAAGAGTTTCCCCCAAAATGCAATTTGAACRAAGTGGTTGAGGATAGAACCCAGCAAATCAGGAGGGGCACATAATGAGGTGGGAAAACAAAAAAAACAATAAAGGGAAGATTTTTTTTTTATGTTTTGTCTTTTAGTGCTTGGCTCATTAATGGAACTCCAGCAGCAGTTTGTCCTGAATTCATTCCAAGCAGACTCAATCCACAGCTGATAAGGGCACCAGTGGTGCCACCCCAGGCTCCTTGTGACCCTGACAATTAGGATAGAAAAGAGAAGAGCAACAAGAGCCCAAGGAAAACTCACCTGCCTGAACATCTCAGGAATGTCATAGACATAGGAGGTGCCCAAAGTCTGTGCCTGGAACCTCTTGGACTGCAGCAGATCTTTGGTCACGTAGGGGGTGTTGATCAGCATCCCATGGAGAGGTCCCTGCTTATCTCCATAGGCCTGGAACATGATCTGCAGGAAAACCACAGCCAGCTCCTGGTTAATTCATCCATGGGTTCTGCACACTGAGCTGAGCCAGCTCTGCATAAAATCCCCAGGCTGCTCCTGCTCCCAGCAAGGCTGGCACAGGCGGGCACACAGTGCCCCATCACTGATCACTGCCCTGGGGGACACCTGGACACTGCCACCACGCCATCCCAGCATTGCTGCCACATCCCCATGGGGCACAGAGCACCCAGAGCCACATCCCCATGGGGGAAAGAGCACCAGAGCCACATCCCCATGGGGCACAGAGCACCAGAGCCACATCCCCACGGGGCACAGAGCACCAGAGCCACATCCCCACAGGACACAGAGCACCCAGAGGCACATCCCCATGGGGCACAGAGCACCAGAGTCACATCCCCACGGGGCACAGAGCACCATGGGGCACAGAGCACCCAGAGCCACATCCCCACGGGGCACAGAGCACCCCATGGGGCACAGGGCACCAGAGCCACATCCCCATGGGGCACAGAGCACCAGAGCCACATCCCCACAGGCCACAGAGCACCCAGTGCCACATCCCCACGGGGCACAGAGCACCATGGGGCACAGAGCACCAGAGCCACATCCCCACGGGGGAAAGAGCACCCAGAGCCACATCCCCACGGGGCACAGAGCACCAGAGCCACATCCCCACAGGGCACCCAGAGCCACAACCCCACAGGGCACAGAGCACCAGAGGCACATCCCCACGGGGCACAGAGCACCAGAGCCACAT
>NW_026623849.1:188634-193418 GCF_030028575.1 Malurus melanocephalus | reverse complement strand
ACCAGAGCCACATCCCCAGCACTGAGATGAGCTGAGAGCAGCTCCCACTGGCAGCAGCTCCCTGCAGGCAGTGCCAAGAGCTCTGTTATTTATGGAGTGGGATCAGTGGCTGTGCCCGCCCGCCAGGTCACCACTTGCATATGTCACTGGCCTTGAAGTTTGGATATTGTAAGTTTAAAAGATTTTTTCCCAGAGTAGCAACATGAATTATCAAGTGCCACGCTTCGTGGTACTATATATTGCAGGCTGCTGGGACTCGCAAGGGAAGCTTTTCAAAGGAGAAACAGGAGATAAAAATGGTTTAAAAATGCCTGAAATGTCCCAAATGCTGCTTAACAGGGACACACCTGGAAGCAGGGACATGATTAGGATGTGTTTAACAGGATTTTTCTAATTGAAGATKAATTAATTGTAGAATGCCACTAAAGATGAAATTCAGTAAAGCCTCTTTTTGGTTTTGAAGCCATTTTTCCATTCTTCAGAAGTCATGAAAGTACTCAGCACATCATTAATTTCTGAATTCATTTCTTAAAATTTCTCTTAATTTAAAACAACCCTCGGAAAACACAGAAAAAAAATCCACAGACTWGAACTTGTCCTATCAACCTCCATCATGAGGGGGAAGCTTCCTAAAAATATCAGTATATTTTTTTTTACTATAACCTGGTTTAATATTCTGGAAAAAATCAAATTTAACACTGGCAAAGTTGCTAAAGCCATCCACACACACATCAGCCCATTCCCCAAGCTTTAAATAATGAAGCTCATCAGYTCAGAGTTCACTTGTGACCTTCACAAGTGACTGACCCAACTCAAGGGTTAAGCTCAGCTGCTGGAGATTATTAAAATGTTCTTTTTTTTCCCCATCTCCCCTCAAAGGCAGGAACGAGGTAAAACACCCTGACACTATCTGTTCTGGGATCTCAGAGCTGGATGGACTCCACGGCCAGCAGCTCACTGGAAAAATTAAATGGAAAAAGGGGGAGAAAAGGTGACTCAGCACTTTGTGTTTCTACATTCACAGCGCCCAAGTGATTTATTCTGCTGCTTCCCCTGCTTGGCAGAGAGATGATTACGGAGGGAGATGTAAACATTTCTCTATTTAAATATTTTCCATGCATCCCATGCTCCATGGATTTTAGCATATGTGGGTATTTCARTTAACCACAGTGTTCCTGCACCACSAGAAACAGAAATACCACAACAGCCACAACCATTACAAAAGAGCCCATTGAACTTCATAAAAATGATATAAAAAAGCCTTCTGTAATTTTACATCATCCTACCCAGGTCATTCCCTATATCTTTAGAATTTAAAGGACAAGTTCACRGATTTTTTTCCATCTGCTCAGGGAAATGTATCATTAATAGTAATTTTTACTACAGCCTGCAGGATGAGCATCAGCAGTGATTCCTTTTCTAGGAAGGAATACTTTTTTGAGCATGGAGAAAAACTCTTTGGGATAACAGCTGCCCAAATGACTGAGGGAAGGTACAAAACAACCAGAGGACTTGTGATCAATGAAGTCAGTCATTTTCACATCTACTGCTGCAAGTTTATCTTCACATTCTCCTTCCTTTGGCTAAGTTGAATGGCAATTTCCTATTGCATTAAAATGCACTGTGGGGCTTGGAGCAACCTGCTTTAAGGGAAGGGGTTGGAATGGGATGGGTTGGAATGGGATGGGCTGGAATGGGATGGGTTGGAATGGGATGATGGGTTGGAATGGGATGGGTTGGAATGGGATGGGCTGGAATGGGATGGGTTGGAATGGGATGATGGGTTGGAATGGGATGGGTTGGAATGGGATGGGTTTTAAGGTGCCTTCAATCCCAACCATCTTGGATTGTGGATCACCTGCAAACACCACAGAATATCTCCATCAGGTAAGATGTGTCCCCTCCCCAAGGCGCTCAGCTCTGCAGGGACGTACCTGCCCYGTCCTGGAGTCTGTCACCTCCTTGTAGAGGCTGATGTCCAGGTAGTATCCCGACTCRTTGGTGAGGAAGAGGCGGATGGGGATGGCTTTGCCCGTGGGGGTCAGGCGGATGTTGATCTTCAGCTCGGCCTGGAGCACGCGCAGCTTCCAGAGGCGGCTGCCGTAGCGCATCACCATGGAGCGCACCGACTCCTCGATCTGGGAACACACCAAAAGAGCTCCCTGAGTCACACTGCTCTGTGGGAAGGGTCCCTGTCACTGCCACAGGGGGATGAGATGGGCTCTGAGCTCCCTTCCAACCCAAACCRTTCTGGGATTCTTTCTGGATCCATCYCCTGCTCCGTGTCCCCTCCATCCCCCTGCTCCAAGGTGATGAAGCAGCAGCACACACCACACAGGACCTTGGGGACCCATCCCTCCTCACCCTAAGCCAGGAATTCATCCTGGGCACTGCTGATGGAGCGGGACAGTGCTGGATTCCCATCCCTGTTCCATCATGGAATCACAGAACCATTGGGTTGGAAGAGACCTTGAAGATCATCCAGTCCAACCACCACACCCAGCCCAGCACAGGGACCCTTTCCCTCTGCAGGCACCACTCACACCAGGGAGCTGCAGAACCAAGGAAAACCAAATCCTCTGTAGCCCTTGTATGCACAATAATCACATTTCACTGCCTGCACGGAGCTTTAAATCAACAAAGCAATTACCACTTGGAGCTGGGCCTCCTGCTCTTCTATTATAACTTTATAAAATACTACTGCGGGCAAAGCGCATATTAAAAGAAGGCAATTTATAGGCTGGGTTAAACATTTTTCCCAAAAAAAGTCTCTTTTGCACAGCAGCTCAAGGAGAAGTCGTGGTGTGTATCTGAGGGCAGCCCAACTTCCAGGGATGAACATCCCAGATTCTGCTGAACTTCCCAGGAACCAACAGCTCTGGATGCACCAGGAAAGGCTCATTCAAAAGTGATTTAAGCCACCAATTTTTAATCATGATTTAAAAGTCAGCAAGCAAGAGAGAGTTCTTTTGATACCCAATTCATCTTCTTAAACTTTTGGTTGTTCTCCTCAGGAAAGGTCAGCTCTCATCTCTGGGTACCATGAACTGAATGCTGATTTTTAGCTAAATTCAGTTCAGACTTGGGACTTGCCTCGTGGTGGTTGTGCTAACCACAAACATCCTTTAAACCTGAACACTGTCACCTGTGCATCTGCAAAGTTTAATGTTCATTATTTATAACATTGATCTCTGTGGTTTTATATCAGAGATTGAGAACGAGGCACTTCTGTAGCTGAATTTACAGATTCTTTTTAAGCTCCTAATTTATCCCATGGTTTATCTGGATGGAATCTGGACTTTTGCAACAACCAGAAGAGCATTTTCATCTACTTCCTTATTAAAACTGTTYATCACTCAACACACAATGAAAAAATAGGTTTAGCACAGAATGTATTTCTAATAATTGTTCCTCAGTTTACCCAGAGGAGCTAAGCTGCACAACAAAATGGCTTTAAATTGCCAGAGGATGGGGTTAGATGGAATAYTGGGAASRAATTCCTGACTGTGAGGRKGGGRAGGTCCTGGCACAGGGTGCCCAGAGAAGCTGTGGCTGCCCCTGGATCCCTGGAAATGCCCAAGGCCAGGCTGGATGGAATTTGGAGCACCCTGAGATGGTGGAAAGTGTCGGGGTTGGAACAGGATGACCTTTAAGATCCCTTCCACCCAAACCATTCCATGATTCAGTGATTCCATCAACAGAAGACCTTTTAATTCTGACAAAGGAAGCCCTGGAAAGACAAACAGCCCCGAGCTGGGGAGGAGCTCCCACCTTGGAGGGGTCCATGATGACRGTGGGCACRAAGTTGAGGAAGATGTGGTTGCAGTCCGTGCGCACGTTGGTGTTGTTGAAGGCMACCTCCAGCTCATCCATGGCCTCCAGCAGCAAACGCTCCCCCTCGTTCTGCAGGTACTCAAAGGAGGCTTCCTGCCATGGTTTACCAACAAATCACTGATTTTGCACTCACAAATCACAGAATTTGCACTCACAAATCACCGACTTTGCACTCACAAATCACTGACTTTGCACTCACAAATCACTGATTTTGCACTCACAAATCACTGACTTTGCACTCACAAACCACTCACTTTGCACTCACAAATCACTGGCTTTGCACTCACAAATCACTGATTCTGCACTCACAAATCACTGACTTTGCACTCACAAATCACTGACTCTGCACTCACAAATCACTGACTCTGCACTCACAAATCACTGACTTTGCACTCACAAATCACTGACTTTGCACTCCCAAATCACTGACTTTGCACTCCCAAATCACTGACTTTGCACTCACAAATCACTGACTTTGCACTCACAAATCACTGACTTTGCACTCACAAATCACTCATTTTGCACTCACAAATCACTCACTTTGCACTCACAAATCACTCAATTTGCACTCACAAATCACTGACTTTGCACTCCCAAATCACTGACTTTGCACTCCCAAATCACTGACTGTGCACTCACAAATCACTGACTGTGCACTCACAAATCACGGACTTTGCGCTCACAAATCACTGACTTTGCGCTCACAAATCACTGACTTTGCACTCACAAATCACCAACTTTGCACTCACAAATCACTGACTTTGCACTCACAAATCACTGACTTTGCACTCACAAATCACCGACTTTGCACTCACAAATCAGATTTTGCACTCACAAAACACTGACTTTGCACACACAAATCACTGACTTTGCACTCACAAATCACTGACTTTGCACTCACAAATCACTCATTTTGCACTCACAAATCACTGACTTTGCACTCACAAATC
>NW_026623849.1:180678-187945 GCF_030028575.1 Malurus melanocephalus | reverse complement strand
AGATGGTTCTGCAGAGCAGCACCAGCAAGGGGAGGGCACAACCCCCAGCACTCCACACAGGGAATGGTCATTTGGAATCCTGCAGGTGATGCTTTAAGATTTTTAGTTTCTCTATTTTCATGCATCTGTATTCTTGTACTTCTCTAGTACAGCACTAAAGACTACCATTCATTCTCTCATCTTTAGGCAAAACAATTCCTCTCTGAGCCTGAATCCAAAGACACCTCAGAGCCCCAAAATATGGAAACAACAGCAAGTTGTGGGGAGAACAAGTTTGGGGTGATTGACATCATCACCTGTAAAGATCATTAGAGAATTAAAACCCAATATGTTAATAAAGCAGAACTTATAAAAGGTGAAGATCTCGTGACTCGGTGTCGCCTCAAGAGGAGGCTTTGTCTGCCCTAATGTACCAGGGCCTGTTAGGCCTGGATTAAAATTGTCTATTCTCATTCTCTTAAGTTTGTCTGGCCTTTCTTTCAGATCAGCCTGATTAATAAGGCATCACAGATCCCTAGGATGATCCCACAGCTCATGCACCACCTTGGAAAGGGCCAAACTCACCTTGGTCACCAGATCTGAGTGCCTTATGATGGCCCTGACGAAGAACCTGTAGTCTGTCACCTCTGTGCCCACCTCCACCTTGGCTGCCCCCAGGTAGAGATGCATTTTGTGGTTGGCACAGGGGATGGCAGTCAGGTCGAAGTTCCTCATTCGGTTCAGCTCCARTTGGAATGCCAGAGCTGGCTCCAGGTGCCTGTAGATCCGATCCTCCTCGAACTGCAGGGGCCAGAAATGCAAAAAAGGGTGAGAAAAAGTGGAATTGGAAGGTGAAATACTAAGGGTGAGAACTTTACAACATCCCTTATGAAATTTCATATTTAATTCAAACCTGAGAAATTCAAACCAATCCAAYCCAGACTTCTCACACAGTCACAGAGAGCTGTGCTAAAATTGCTGCAGGACAAACTGCAGGACAGCAAGTTTTCAAATAAACCCCCCTCAAAAAAACCTCTTTTCCACAAAAAACAGAAGGTTTGGCCTGATTTGAGCAGTGAGTCACTGCACTGCTCCAAGGAACAGCTGTATGGGAGGAGGATAAAGCCAAAATATCAGGAACATCCAACTCACCTTATCCCGGGCACGGAACGTGAAGAATTTGGGGAATTCTCTCTGTTTGAAAATAAAAACAAGTGTTAGTCCTCTCAAAGCAGGCACTGATGTCCCCAGAGATCTCTYAGGACACTCCTGGGGCAGCACCACAGCACAGGAGGTGACACAAGTCACTCCCAGCTGCTTTTTCAACATCACAAAGTGGTGGAAAATCAAGACATCCTCAAAGAGACAGCAGAGGTAGCTTAAACCTGCCCTGACTAATGCAACAGAGGCTGCTTGATTGGCTTTAGATTATTATTGTCAGTTATTAACAGACAACTTGGAAGTGCCCAGAGAGTAGTGGGAAGCTTTTTCTAGTTCTGTTAGGATTAAGATTGCTGTGGAAATGATTGGAGTGATGTGGACACTGTTATGGATGCAGATGCACACRGAACAATCATCTCATTCTACATTCTCTCTTCACACCATCACTGCTAGAAATACTCCCTTCCCAAGGAAAACTGGGACTTGTAACCAAATAACTTTATTCTCCTGTATTGAACAGCAATAACATTACAAAAATCCTCCAAATACCACTCAGTTTCTCTGGTTTTCTGTTGTACAGACAAAACCCTGGCAGGCCCTTGAGAGTTTTGTGACTTTCAAGCAGAGTCACAAAATTCAGCAAAGCAGCTCTTTGTACCAGGACCCATCAGAACTTGATATGCTGTGGCTTTTTTATCTTCTTTTTTTCTTTTTTAACATATTTGCTTAGAAGTAGAAAGCCTGGCCAGCATCCTTCTCCCTGTCCCTCCAGTTCCATCCAGCCAAACCAACCCACTCCCCTGGAATCCCACTCTCAGTGCTCTGCACCAACACGAGTGCTGAAGGTGACCTGAAGGGACACACACAACCTGCCACAAATGCCTTGCCAAGCAAAAAAATAAAGAATCTGACCTGGAGTCACTGAATTTCTGGCTCACATTCCACCATTGGTGAAAGATGGATAATCCCAGCTGGAGGCAGCGTGATAAGAGTGACACAGTACCAGCCACCATGGAGCAGAACAGCTTTTATGGCTAGGAGTACAATTCTAAATACTCATTTTCCTTCCCTCTGAGGTAAAACAGCCCCCAAAGCTCACCTGATGGCTCTCAGATGAGCAAAACAACTTTTGTTTGCCTGGAGTACCTTCCAAAATAACCACTGGTACAAGAAACGCTGCCTGGAAATGGAGGCTCCCCCAAAACACTCATGGTCTGTGAGCATCATCTGAAAAATAACCTCTTCCATGTCCCCTCACTTCCCCCATCCCTCCTGCCTGTCCTCAGCACGCTGCCAAGCTTCTCCCACCATCTCCATCACCAGAATCATCACTTCCAAGGCATCTCACTGGTGTGGTGGGCAAACATCATAATTAAATGTGCACACACACACAAAAAACCTCACTGCTCTGGCACCAAAAATCCAAAAGAGTGCTCCATTTCCTGGGCAGAAGAATTATACCCCTGCTGTGTTCTAATCAACCAACCATCATCAAGACAATCAGAATAATTTGCCTAAATTAGCCAATCAAGACACCCTGCAAACTGCAGAATGTGAAAAGCTACACCAGAAATCATCATAGTTGATTATTATACTAATAATCACGTTAAAAACCTAATGAGATGAGGAAATTGGAAGCTTGCTGGAGCAACTCTCTATTACCTCAACATGCTGGGAACTAATTATATAGACTGTAATTAAAACAAAAACAAACTCAAGCCCGGGCCCTGGCTAAGTTAATGGTTGGTCCAGTAATGAAGGGGTTGGGATTGGGGATGGGAACAAAGGCTGAGAGAGCAGCCTCAACCCCAAAAACCCTGAACACACATCCCACACCACACAGGGACACCTTGGGGATGTTCCTTCTGTTCTGGGCTCCTTTCTGACCTCTCACACATCCTACAGCACTTACCCAGAAATTCGGATTTTTCGTTCCCCCAACACCCATTCCTCTCTTTAAAACTTCCTATTTTAAATCTAAAGCCTGGATTCTTTTGCTGAAGGTCCCAAAAATCTCTCTACAGAACCCAAMTTCCTGAGCCATTGACTGACACATCTGTACCTGTCCTGTGAGCAACAATTCCTGCCTGGTGACTCCCACATGGCTTCAAACACTATTTTTGTTGATTTTTAAACCAGTTTTCCCTTCATAAAGCATCCTAAACCCACTGTGTTGAGCACAGGATAAATTTCTTGCCTTTTTAAGGTTCCTAATAACTTCCAGAGGTGAAAATAGATACTCAAGAGATAAAAATCTGGTTTATGCCTTACATTGCCACCTAAAGCAGCCCTCACTGATGCCCAAGCCCTGGGGAAAGCAGTAATTCTCAGCAGTAAGAGCATCAAACATTGTCCACATCACATAAACTCTACAAAATCCAGCAAGTGCCCTCAGTGRCTGCTCTAAGTTACTTTAAAATCARTAAGGAGCCGAAAGAAATCACCACACTACACAAGAAATACAAAGATTTCACTGATAATTGTGTTTTAGAACAGCAGACCACACTGAGAACACACAGAAATTTTTATCAGCGTGGCTTCCTGAGCTCAGCCAGGTAAAGAGGGAGACTCAGAATCTCAATGGCCCCTCTGAATGCAGGGCCCAGCCTGGGTTTTGCAGTCAGATGTGAAAATAAAAATATTTGCATTTCACTTTGATATTATGGGCATTAATAGCTGAGTGAGACCCAAATGAGAAGCTCAGAGCTCCCTGGGTGTCCCTGGCCTCACGTCAGGAATGTCACATGTTCCAGGCCATTTTTACTTACATGGAATCTCTGATCCACCTCATAGTTGACCTGTTTCCTGAAGTCCTTACAAACGAAGCATACAAACAGAGGAAGAGAAAAAAAAAAAGCAGAAGACAGCTAGCAATTAGGATTAAAATCAAAAATGAATTAATTCAAGAATACAAGAGGCGTCAAGATTGTTTACAATTGTAAATTAATTTTCTTAAGCGAATTCAGGAAAACCCTCTCAGGTTTTAGAGGAYAAAAACAGCAAAGAGAGAACTAAAWACAGTCAATACAGCATTTAATTTGGGGSAAAACCATGTCAGATGGCAATGGTATTATGAGCTAGAAAACCAAGAGTTCTGAGCATCAGGAGAGATATTGAAATACCTTTTGTGCTACAAGGAACGTCAGCCTCCGAATGCCGTGTTCAATCAGAACTGATTTCTGTAAAAACAAGGATGGAAACAGGTGACTGGACTGGCAGAAACACAACAGACTGAAAACATGCTCAGATATGAAGTTTCTGTGAATTGGAAAAGTTTTTTTGGTTTTTTTTTCAACCAGATCAGAGAACATCCACTCTGGTTGCTTCCTCCTCCAATTCCCCCAAAGCCCCTCTCTCAGAGGAGAGCTGCCATCAGTATTCACCACACCACAGATCCCTTCAAGTGTTAAAATCTCGTAATTCTCCTCTTTTTAAAAACTTTTTCCCTTCCTCCTCCCTTTTCCAATTTAAAAGCAAAAAAAAAAAAAAAAAAAAAAAAAAAAAGAAGGGAAGGAGAGAAAGATTAGAGAGAGCATCAATAAAAAAAAAAAAAAAAAAAAAAAAACCACAAAAAGAAACAACTCAGCTGAAGCAGGAACGAAGCAGCCCCTCTCACAGGCACAGGCTGTGATGCTTCACTAAGGTTAAGCCCTTTGAAAATGAGCAGCAGTGACTATATTCATGGCAAAGAGGAAGAAAATAACTTTAATAACGCCGCGATTTAAAAAGCAAAAATTGTTATTGCTTTTAAAATTCCACAAGTGGCAGACAATAACAGCAGAGCAACAGGATTCTGATTACATGGTAATAATGTGGGTCTCCCAGCAAGGCCACAGCTATTACAGAGCGATTAGCCATCAGCACCTGGAGAAACTCCATTTCCACTGACTGCCTCAATCTCCTCCACAAGTCATTTACAAGTATATGATCCTAATTTCTATTAAAAAAACCACACACAACATGCTGGGACTAGAAGATTATTTGGACAATTTGGATCAACCTATTTGATGGTTTAATGTGGTTTGGGATTTTTTTTTTTTTTTAATATTTTATTTCTTTCCTTTTATCCCCTCCCATAAAACGCCTGGAGCACGATCAAGCAGATGAAAAGCAGAACTAGTTTTAATTCTTCAGATTTSATTATTTTCTTTGCTTAAAGACACAGGAAGGTGCTGAATCCAGCCCCACTTTACAACCCCTCATATCTGCAGAATCCATTCCCAATTCCTGCACTGGGAAGTTGGAAATGCTCACTCAGTGATGCCATAACCAGTGCAGATCCCAAAAATCCCAGTTCCTGCTGGGAAATCAGCTCCACAGGCTGGTGGAGCTCTTCTCACCAAGCAGGGGGACACAAGGAGGCTGCTCCCAAGGCAGGCTGTCTCACAACTGAGCCAGGACTAACATTTGGGATTTTAAAGTGTGCCCCACACTGAGGAAGGAGAATACAACATGCCAGAAAGGAGCAACAGAATATGCCAGAGAGAGGGAACAGAATATGCCAGAAAGGTGCGACAGAACATGGCAGAAAGAAGGAACAGAACATGACAGAAAGGAGCAACAGAACAATCCAGAAAGGAGCAACAGAACATGCCAGAAAGGAGCAACAGAACATGTCAGAAAAGAACAACAGAACATGCCAGAAAAGAACAGAACATGCCAGAAAGAAGGAACAGAATATGCCAGAAAGGAGCAACAGAACATGCCAGAAAAAGCAGTAGAACATGAACATGACAGAAAGGAACAACAGAATATGCCAGAAAGAAGGAACAGAACATGGCAGAAGGGAGGAACAGAACAATCCAGAAAGAAGGAACAGAACATGCCAGAAAAGAACAACAGAACATGGCAGAAAGGGGCAATAGAACATGCCAGAAAAAAAAAAAAGCAACAGAACATGCCAGAAAGGGGGAACAGAACATGCCAGAAAAGAACAGAACATGTCAGAAAGGGGCAACAGCACATGAACATGACAGAAAGAAGGAACAGAACATATCAGAAGGGAGCAACAGAACATGGCAGAAAGAAGGAACAGAACAATCCAGAAAGAAGGAACAGAACAATCCAGAAAGAAGGAACAGAACATGTCAGAAAGGAGCAACAGAACAATCCAGAAAGGAGCAACAGAACATGGCAGAAAGGTACAACAGATCACGTCAGAAAGAAGAAACAGAACAATCCAGAAAGAAGGAAAAGAACAATCCAGAAAAAAAAGGAACAGAACATGCCAGAAAGGTGCAATGGAAAAATCCGGAAAGGTGCAACAGAACATGCCAGAAAAGAGGAACAGAATATGCCACAAGGGAGGAACAGAGCATGCCAGAAAAGAGCAACAGAACATGACAGAAAGGTACAACAGATCATGTCAGAAAGAAGAAACAGAACATGACAGAAAGAAGGATCAGAACATGCCAGAAAGGTGCAATGGAAAAATCCAGAATGGAACAACAGAACATGGCAGAAAGGAACAACAGAACATGGCAGAAAGGAGTGACAGAACATGCCAGAAAAAAGCAATAGAACATGAACATGACAGAAAGGAGGAACAGAACATATCAGAAGGAGGAACAGAACAATCCAGAAGGGGGCAACAGAATATGCCAGAAAGAAGAAACAGAACATGTCAGAAAGCAGGAACAGAATAATCCAGAAAGAAGGAACAGAACATGGCAGAAAGGGACAACAGAAAATGACAAAAAAGAACAGAACATGCCAGAAGGGAACAACAGAACATGCTAGAAAGGTGCAACACAACATGCCAGAAAAAAAAGCAACAGAACATGCCAGAAAGGAGAGACAGAACATGGAAGAAAAAGGAACAGAACATGCCAGAAAGAAGGAACAGAATATGCCAGAAAGGGGCAACAGAATATGCCAGAAAAAAAGCAACAGAACGTGTCAGAAAGGAACAACAGAACATGGCAGAAAGAAGGAACAGAACATGTCAGAAAGAAGGAACAGAAAAATCCAGAAAGAAGGAACAGAATGTGCCAGAAAGGTGTGACAGAACATGCCAGAAAAAAAGCAATAGAACATGAACATGACAGAAAGGAGGAACAGAACATATCAGAAGGGAGCAACAGAACAATCCAGAAAGGTGCAACAGAACAATCCAGAAGGGGGCAAC
>NW_026623849.1:176716-179912 GCF_030028575.1 Malurus melanocephalus | reverse complement strand
AAAAATGCAGCTACACCCAGGCAAAGAAACGGGAAAGCTTTAGGCACAAAGCAAGGATGTAACTGTAGGATCTGTTTATTTGAAAGCAAACACAAAAGCCCCAAACTTGGGGAACTTTGGCTGTTCCCAAGCTGCCCCAGAGGTGCAGAGGGATGCAGGACCATACCTTGCTCTGGGTGAACTCYCTGAACATGGCAGCCAGGCCATCGTCGTCCACGTCGCTGTCGGTTTTGATGGCCACGTTGAGGATGTGGATGGGCTCCTCCCGGGCACTCTGTGGGCACAGGGCAATGTTCCCTGGTTAAACAGGCACCACCCCCCAAAACAGGCTTCTGAAACCCAGCCCTAAAGCCCTGGGGGAATGGATGAGTGACTCCATCTCASAGCAGCACCAGGGAAAACTGAGGGAAACCCTGGACCAGACAACCTCAAAATCTGCACAGAAATCAATGTCCTCAAACACCAAACAGGAGCTTCCTTTGGAGAACCCAAGCCTAAAGGGCAGACAGGACACAGACTTAGTACCTCTCTTTATCAGGAGCAGCACAAGGACTGCAGAGGGCTTTGGCATCAAGGGCATTAATTAAATTAATCAAATTCCAAGTGTAGGGGCAAAACAATGAGAGTTTTCATATCTACACCACCACGAAATAATGTGGAGGCACCAATTACATCAAAGCTCCAAGGAATGGCAAATTCAGCCTTTAGGGGCTTGTGGTTAACTGGGAAAAGGTGAATATGGCCAGGAAATTACCCTGGAGAGGTGAGTGGGATGTAAAGAGAGGGATGTGAGGACATGGAAGCTGACAGCAATAATCTGGGAAAAGCTGCAGTGCTTACAGAGATCGGGATCAATGGCCAGTGGAAAACAAAGCCCATAAAACACAGACCATGTTCCAGCAGAGCTCCCACTCTCTGGAGCTGCTGACTTGGATTAGGGACCTCCTGCCTCCTGTGCTCCACATCACTGCACAAACCCAGGGCTCCACTCAGCTTTTCCTCCTAAAAAACCACTCTGAGAGGTAAAATAGAGGGCAGAATCAGGATTTAAGGAGGATTTAAGAGGGCAGAATCAGGATTTAAAGATGATTTAAGAGGGCAGAATCAGGATTTAAGGAGTATTTAAGGGGGCAGAATCAGGATTTAAAGATGATTTAAGAGGGCAGAATCAGGATTTAAGGAGGATGTAAGAGGGCAGAATCAGGATTTAAGGAGGATTTAAGAGGGCAGAATCAGGATTTAAGTTGGCTGGGAAGGGTGTGAGACAGAAAACACAGCAAATCAGATGTAGGACAAAGCCAGCTGAAGTTGCAGCTGAACATCCTGGGGCAGAGAGAAGTTCTGGAGTTCAATGGAGGATTTAAAAATCTCAGTTACACCACTGTGCATCCACTCATCCTGCTGTTCAAATGAACTGAGAGCAAGAGGCTGAGCTGTGATTTTAGAACAGAGCAGGGAAAGGGCTGGGGAAYGAGCACACAAACCCCAACCACAAACACCCAGAGCTCCTCACTGCAGCCAGGGAGGAACAGCCTGAGAGCCCCTTCCAGAAAAATGCCCAGTTTACCTTGTCCTCATCGTAGAGGGAAGCGTGGCCAGCCTCAGGGAAGGTGGGGCTCTGCGGGGGAGAGTCACAGAAACAGCCCATGACTTCATCAAAGATCCTGGAACACAACAGAGAGGAGCAGTCAGCAGCACAGAGAGCAGCCAGCACCCACCCACCCGTCCTGGCAGGAAAGGGATGCTCTAAGGTGAGGAGAAAATTCCTAAACCACAGTATGGATTGTCCAGACCTCGGGGCTGCTCAAAGGTGAGGAGGAAATCCCTCAAAACACAGTCTGGATCATCCAGACCTTGGGGCTGCTCCAAGTGAGGAGAAAATCCCTCAAAACACAATCTGGATCATCCAGACCTCGGGGCTGCTCAAAGGTGAGAAAGAAATCCCCAAATAACAGTCTGGATCATCCAGCAGTGTCAGAAAYTTCCTGACTGCTCCAAGGTGAGRAGGAAATCCCTCAAACCAGTCTGGATCATCCAGAAGTGTCAGAGAGTTCCTGTGTCCTCCAAGGTGAGGAGGAAATCCCTCAAAGCACAGTTTGGATGGTCCAGCAGTGTCAGAAACCTCGGGGCTGCTCAAAGGTGAGGAGGAAATCCCTAAACCACAGTGTGGATCGTCCAGACCTCGGGGCTGCTCCAAGTGAGGAGGAAATCCTCAAAGCACAGTCTGGATCATYCAGCAGTATCAGAAAGCTTGGGGCTGCTCAAAAGTGAACAGGAAATCCCTCAAACCACAGTCTGGATTGTCCAGACCTTGGGGCTGCTCCAAGGTGAGAAAGAAATCCCCAAAGAACAGTCTGGATCATCCAGCAGTGTCAGAGACCTCCTGGCTACTCCAAGGTGAGGAGGAAATTCCTCAAACCAGTCTGGACCATCCAGCAGTGTCAGAAACCTCCATGCTGCTCAAAGGTGAGGAGAAAATCCCTCAAAACATAGTCTGGATCATCCAGACTTCCTGTGTCCTCCAAGGTGAGGAGGAAATCCCTCAAACCAGTCTGGATCATCCAGCAGTGTCAGAAACCTCCAGGTTGCTCAAAGGTGAGGAGGAAATCCCTCAAAACACAGTCTGGATCATCCAGACCTCGGGGCTGCTCCAAGGTGAGGAGAAAATCCCTCAAAACACAATCTGGATCATCCAGACTTCCTGTGTCCTCCAAGGTGAGGAGGAAATCCCTAAACCACAGCCTGGATCATCCACGAGTGTCAGAGATCTCCTGACTGCTCCAAGGTGAGGAGGAAATCCCTCAAACCACAGCCTGGATCATCCAGCAGTGTCAGAAAGCTCAGGGCTGTTCAAAGGTGAGGAGGAAATCCCTCAAACCAGTCTGGATGGTCCAGCAGCGTCAGAGACCTCCTGATTGCTCCAAAGTGAGGAGGAAATCCCTCAAACCACAGTCTGGATCATCCAGCAGTGTCAGAGACCTCCTGGCTGCAGGCTGAGGGCTCTGTTGGTGGTTTGCCCACCCCACGAGGTTGGAAGCACAAAGAACCACCCCACAAACACACCCACAGAGAGAAATCAGCCCATTCCCAACRGTGCCCACCAGCAGGAACCCCCTGACTGCAAACCTGACAAAACTCACCCCAGGAATCCAACTCAGGAGCAGCCTAAACCTGAGCCCAGCCCTGGCACAGCCCC
>NW_026623849.1:168208-176017 GCF_030028575.1 Malurus melanocephalus | reverse complement strand
TTGGAGGAGAAGGACATCTGGGGAGAGGGTTTGGGTATGGGATTTAATCCCCCACCATGCCATAGTGGTTGAAATTGGAGGAGAAGGACATCCTAAAGGAGACAACAGGAGCACAGTCAGCAGGGGAGAGGGTTTGGGTATGGGATTTAACCCCCCAAAGTTGTGTTAATAAGTCTAAAGTATCATCAGCGTGATTAAAGTCACTCTCTGTTCCCACAAAGGAAATTTTGGATTGCTCAGCCCTTTCCAGAGCCCCTGGTGCCACCAATCCCTTACCTGGATGGTGTCCCAAGGGACAGGAACACTCAAATTAGCAAATAATCCCTTAAAACACACATTTCTTGWGATGACAGGAGAATTCTGGCTATGAAAGCTGAAATTATTTTTCCTCCTGTCTGTTTTTTTTGCTTTACGACACAAACAGTAGCAATTCTAAGATTTGACACTTGAAAGATTTCAGTACATTATTATAAATTAGGCTGAAGCACATCAWGCTGTATTATCTTATTGATTCTGTAATTTTTTTTCTGTAATTTGCACTCCTCAAATGCAGTGTGGTACAGTGACCTCTCCAAAATTCCTCACTGAGTTTTACACTCCTATTCCCACYCTTTCTGTCCAAGAAACAATTGGATGTGGCACTCAGTGCTCTGGTCTGGGTGACAAGGTGGGATCAGTCACAGGTGGGTGAATTGAATGATCTTGGATGTTTTTCCAACTTCAGTGATTTCTGATTTTTGGTTTTTTAAACATCCCCAATGTCATGGTCAAGACTAGCAAAGGAAACTTCTCACACAGTGAGGAAAAAGCACAATTAGATGGGACTTTTTTTTTTCTGGTGAGCACAGCTGGGGTTTGCCTTCTCTGCAGTAATCATCACTAATTCCTGAGCTGTGCTACAAACCCCTCCTCATTCAGATTTCCTTCCAGAGCTCCCTGCAATGTGGTGAACCCTCTGAAGAGACCCAGGAGCTGGCTGAGCACCCCTGACACAGCCACCTCCCAAATTTGCTGAGRTTTCCTCCTTTCCCCACACCAAACCCACTGTGACATGGCCATGAGTACAGTGTTAACAAGTCTAAAGTATCATCAGTGTGATTAATAGCTCTCCATGCTTAAARTCACTCTCTGTTTCCACAATTTATCTCTGATTAAGAGCCGTGAGACTTCCAAGCCCATTTTTGCTATTTTTTCCCTAAATAGGCTTGTAAGCAGTAATAAATAACAGGTATTCACATTTTGAAAGAGAGGAATTTTTCAGGACATGCCTTGGTGTACATTTCTTACAACCAATACAAAAACTATCACAGAACAGGAACCAAACAAAAAGACAGCAGACATTTTTCAGGTATTATTTGAAACAAGAAATACTTTTCARCTGAGACACAGGAGGGAAAATTAGCGTCCAAACCACAACAAAACATGCTGTCAGCTGTTTTGAGATGTAGATTCATCTATGGTGTGAAGGAGGTGAAAAAGCCTCGACAAATTCTAAGCTATGGACAGGAAACCAGGGGAGGGACTGCTTGGGGTCACTGTGACCCCCTGCCAGAGGGGGAATTCAGTGCYAAAAAATACCCTAAAACATCCCTTGGTTGTGTACCATACTGCAAATGAGCCAGTCACCCAGCAAATTTAATTTCAAAGATTGTCGCATGCAAAGATGATTTTTTTTTTATTTTAAAGAAAAGCTGAAAACATGTTTTAGACAAAGGGAGAGGAAAAGGGAAGGGGGAAAAAAATGAGAGTTAATAGGGTTGAGAGTTTCCCAAGTAAAGAGAAGGGCACTACAACAGAACAGGTTAAAACATTCAGGATTAGGCTATTTCTGTCTAGTGTGGCTTTGGAAATGGCAGAAGATGATGGTACCATACCTGTTGAGCGTGGGGATGTTCCCTCTGCAATCAAACAACCACAGTTAGTCACAGACTGGTTAGTGAAAGCCATCATCAAGAACCATCATCACCAAACTGGACACAAAACTCCCCAGTTTGTCAGGAGAGTTCCCTGCTGAGGCTCTGAGAGTGCAGAGCCAGGCAGAGAGGGTGCAAATCATGAAATAAATACCCCTGGTATTTGTGAGGGATCCCACATTCCTGCTCTCCTTTGGTTGTCCCCACTCCAAACCCTTTGTATGCACCGAGAGCCCAGAGAGGAACCTGCACTGCCCAACAGAACAGGAAACAGCAGAGATGGAAACAAAAAAAATGCCCATCAGAACAGGAAACAGCAGAGATGGAAACAAAAAAAATGCCCATCAGAACAGCAAACAGCAGAGATGGAAACAAAAAAAATGCCCATCAGAACAGGAAACAGCAGAGATGGAAACAAAAAAAATGCCCATCGATGGAAACAAAAAAATGCCCATCAGAACAGGAAACAGCAGAGATGGAAACAAAAAAAAATGCCCATCAGAACAGGAAACAGCAGAGATGCAAACAAAAAAAATGCCCATCGATGGAAACAAAAAATGCCCATCAGAACAGGAAACAGCAGAGATGCAAACAAAAAAAATGCCCATCGATGGAAACAAAAAAATGCCCATCAGAACAGSAAASAGCAGAGATGGAAACAAAAAAAATGCCCCATCTCACACAGGAAAACTGCAACAGGTTCAGGAAAAGCAGCCAGATCCTCAGTGCCAACCCTCCAGCCCACGCACAGGCTCCCACAAAGCAGGGACAAAGCAAACACAGCACGKGGAACTAAAAACATCCTGCACTAAAAACAACAACCTGAAGGCTGAAAAGAATGAACTTAAGGTAAATTTTGGGAAAAGCTTCCCAATTCTTTCACAATTCAGTGAAACTCCCCATATTTGCAGGCAGAGGAGTGAGGGTCACATTCTCACAGCAGCAGAGCCCAACCAAAGCAGCCACAGCCAGGACAGTGCTCCATGCAAAATGGAAAAAAATGCTGCCATCTGACATGCAAAATAGCAAAGATTAAATGAAAAAAAAAAATCCTTGCACATAGGAGGCTTGTGCAAAGGGATTAGCAAGAACTAAAAGATGGAAAGGAGAGCTTTGAGGAACATGTGAGTGGACATTCAGGAGGTCAAAGCAGAGTTTTCTGGACCCCAGGTTAATGATGCTTAGTGCATTCCACAGTCACACTGTTCACAGCCTGCCTGCCCTGCTCCTGCCCCAGCACACACTGCATTATGGCACTAAAAACTCCCACAATCTCCTTATTCCATACAGGAAAAAAAAATAAAAATTACCCCAAAACGTATCTGTTATGGTAAATAACAAAAGTATTTCATTTTTCTATGGTGGGGAGACACCTGCAGCCAGCACTGAACACGCCTTCCAGCCTCAGGGGGGTCAGGACTATTTTTTGAGCTTGGCAAAGAGTGGGGAAGCTGCATGTGATCTACTTCAGTTGGAAAAAATAGTCTGGAGAGGACTGGCAGTTCCTACCCCCAGCAGGAGCACTCCTGTAGCCGTCCCTGGAAGGCTTTCAGAAAACAGAGGGAGAAAAAAAACAAAAAAACAAAAAAAAATGTGTAACAAATGCTCATTTCAGCCTCCAAAAGGGCATCCTGGAGCTGTGTGCTCTGGGAATTGTCTCTGCCACTCCACATGGAGCTGGAGGGGCTCAGGCAGCAATGGCAAGGGGGAAACAGAGGGAGGAGTGGGCTGAAATGGARAGAGAGCAGAATCAAATGGGATATTGGGATGGGATTGTTCCCTGGGAGGTGGGGAGGCCCTGGCACAGAGAAGCTGTGGCTGTTCCATCCCTGGCAGTGCCCAAGGCTGGGCAGGGCTGGGAGCAGCCTGGGACAGTGGGAGGTGTCCCTGMCATGGCAGGGGTGGCACTGGGTGGCCTTTGAGGTCTTTCCAACCCAAGCCATGCCCTGGTTCCATGCCAGGGCCAGCCTGGCAATGTCAGAGCCTCCAGGGTGGCACAGGCCCAGCGATGGGGCAGGGCTGGCTCTGCTGCCACAGCCTCCCACCCCWCTCTCCACAGCACCCCAGTGCCCCTCCTGAGCCCTCCTCAATCCCAGGACAGCCCTTCCTCTCCAGAACCCGATCTCAGCAGGGATCTGTCCCTGCCCGGTGCCAGCCCTGCTGTCCCCACATCCTGGTGAGCCTGCACTCAGCTCCYCTCACCCCCTGCTCCTTCCCTTCCCCTTTCCAGGGTCACACAGGAGCTGTTCCCAGGACAGGCAAAGCTCCAGCTGGGCAGAGCTTTGGGAGCAGGAGAGGTAGAGCAGAATGGGCAGAGAAGGAGGGGCAGAGCTGGAGGGACAGAGAAGGATGAGCAGAGCAGGATGGGCAGAGCTTTGGGAGCAGGAGAGGCAGAGCAGAATGGACAGAGCAGGATGGACAGAGAAGGACGGGCAGAGCAGGAGGGACAGAGCAGGAGGGACAGAGCAGGAGGGGCAGAGCTTTGAGAGCAGGATGGACAGGGCAGGATGGGCAGAGAAGAATGGACAGAGAAGGACGGGCAGAGCTGGGTGGGCAGAACAGGACGGGCAGAGCTTTGGGAGCAGGACAGGCAGAGCAGGATGGGCAGAGCAGAGTGGGCAGAGCTGGAGGGGCAGAGGAGGAGGGACAGAGCTTTGGGAGCAGGAGAGGTAGAGCAGAATGGGCAGAGAAGGAGGGGCAGAGCTGGAGGGACAGAGAAGGATGAGCAGAGCAGGATGGGCAGAGCTTTGGGAGCAGGAGAGGCAGAGCAGAATGGACAGAGCAGGATGGACAGAGAAGGACGGGCAGAGCAGGAGGGGCAGAGCAGGAGGGACAGATCAGAATGGGCAGAGCAGGGTGGACTGAGCAGGGTGGACAGAGCAGGATGGACAGAGCAGGAGGGGCAGAGCAGGGTGGGCAGAGAAGGAGGGACAGAGAAGGACGGGCAGAGATTTGGGAGCAGGATGGACAATGCAGGATGGACAGAGTTTTGGGAGCAGGATGGACAGAGTTTTGGGAGCAGGATGGACACAGAAGGATGGGCAGAGCAGGATGGGCAGAGCAGGATGGGCAGAGCAGGATGGACAGAGCTTTGGGAGCAGGATGGACAGTGAAGCACGGACAGAGCAGGGTCCATCCCCACTCACACACTCACAGCAGTGCCCAGCACTCAGAGCCCTTCCACTGCCTCTGCCCRCTCCACTCCTCCCCTGCTCCTTCATTTCTGCAGCACAATCTAACCAGGAGCCTGTGAAACATGCCTCAAACCATACATTTTGATTGGGTTTTTCCTCTCCCTCTTTCCTCCCCTCATTCTTCCGCTCCCCCTGTGATTCAACCAAGCTGAATCTGCTACAGAASTCCAATTTGCATAAAATTATCGCCGTTCCATTCAGTTTGCTGCCCCTTCCACAGCCCCCTTCTTTGCTCTGCTGGAAGATTTTGCCCTTTCCGAGGCAGGCAAGCCAAGGGAACTGCAGCACATTACTGCTGCCTGCTGCCTAATTAACACCAAACCCCAGCACGGGGCTGTGGGATTTACAGGTGTCCTGGAATTCTCTTCCCATCCTCCTTCCCTACACAAATCATTCTCACAGCAAAGAGGGGTCCCCAAACTAACTGCCCACCCCATGAGTTACCCCTTTGGGGCAGCAGGGCTGGGTCACTCCTGGCATCCAAAGACTGATGCAAGAGGCTGATCCAGCAAYTTGGAATTTTTAGCAATTTTTAGTGCACAAAAAAAATGTTCCTCCTTTGTCAGAAATTCAGATTTTGCGAGTAAATTATTGCAAAATGAGAGCAAGAAGAAATCTGTACACGCTGCTGCTAATGGTGAGTCTGGGGTTCTTAAAAAAGCACTGTTTGGGAACGTTTTTTAATCCAAATGGTTTCTGCCTCTAAGCTAAGGAAGAGGCTGACAAAAATAACAACCAAAATCCCCCACAGATGATAAAACATCAGGAGACAGCAAAGGAGGGATCATGCACCACTCTTAAACCTTGAAATCAGTGACATCCAAGTCCAAGGAGGGCGTGAACAAACATCCACAGGCACAGAGGGAGGAGAGTCCAGCAAAACAAGAGAGTTGAGACATTTACAGTGATGGCAACACCCTTGGGTGGGGCTCTGAGCATCCTGGGGTGATGGAGGGTGGCCCTGTCCCTGGCAGGGGGTGGCACAAGGTGAGCTCTAAGGTCCCTTCCAACCATTTTCATGATGATGAAATACAGAGCAAGGCTTGAATTGCACCATGGACAGCAGGAGGCAGCCCCAAGAGTGAATTCTACTCAGAAAAGACATTTCTCCCCACAGCAACGTGTGCTGAGTGCATTCCCAGCTCCAGAGGTGCCAGGGAGTGCTGGTGTCACACATCTGGATGGTGCTGTCCCCAAATCCAAGCAGGCTCATGATCCAAAAACCTTCCTGACCCCTTCCTCCAGTGGCACATCCTAATCCAAGATCCCTCAGGACACCTCAAGGTCCAGGGTTGTGTTCCAGCTTCCCTTGGGCTCTCCCTGCCCAAAGGAAGGATGGATCCAGCAYCTCTGCATCCCTGAAAAATCAGGGATCTGCTCTGTAGGAACACATTTACCCCCCAGCTGTTCCCCCTGATCCTACAGCACCTCTGTCCTGCTGAAAGGAGCAGCTGAGCCCTGGCTGCAGCAGACAATGTCCCACTTTAATTTAAACCTTACACAAGAAAGGCTGCCAGGAAGCAGGAGAGGGGATTAGAAAGAAACACTTTTGTTGAAAAAGCACTGTAATTCCCTCTCCTCCACACACAATGTTTCTTTGAGCAGGAGATTTTAAGCTGAGATTAGGCAGGGGCTGTTCCATGAACGCCTCAGACCCTGTCAGGGTCTGTCAGCGGGGCTGCCAGGCTCACAAAGGAGTTCACAAAATCACAGCCACTGCCCATTTGGGATGGGGCAGGCCAGGGGCAGCTCCCAGCAGGGCTCCTGTGTCCCTCCCATCCCCTGCCCAGGCTCTGGCTGCTGCACCAGGCTGGCTGAGCCCAGGCCAGGGCTCTGGCACCCCAGAGATCCCCCTGGCTCCAGACTGGATTCCTGCACCCCATAGATCACCCTAGCTCCATTCCTGAACCCCACAGATCCCCCTGGCTCCATTCCTGCACCCCATAGATCACCCTGGCTCCATTCCTGCACCCCATAGATCCTCTGGCTCCAGACTGGATTCCTGCACCCCATAGATCCCCTGGCTCCATTCCTGCACCCCACAGATCCTCTGGCTCCAGACTGAATTCCTGCACCCTATAGATCCCCTGGCTCCAGAATGGATTCCTGCACCCCATGGATTCCTGTACCCCATGGATTCCTGCACCCCATAGATCCCCGCACAGATCCCCCTGGCTCCATTCCTGCACCCCATGGATCCCCTGGCTCCAGATTGGATTCCTGCACCCCATGGATTCCTGCACCCCACAGATCCCCTTGCTCCAGACTGGATTCCTGCACCCCATGGATTCCTGCACCCCACAGATGCCCTGGCTCCATTCCTGCACCCCATAGATCCTCTGGCTCCAGACTGAATTCCTGCACCCTATAGATCCCCTGGCTCCAGAATGGATTCCTGTACCCCATGGATTCCTGCACCCCATAGATCCCCCCATAGATCCCCATGGCTCCATTCCTGCACCCCATGGATCCCCTTGCTCCAGACTGGATTCCTGCACCCCATGGATTCCTGCACCCCACAGATCCCCCCAGACATCCCCATGGCTCCATTCCTGCACCCCAAAGATCCCCCTGGCTCCAGACTGAATTCCTGCACCCCATGGATTCCTGCACCCATGGATCCCTTGGCTCCATTCCTGCACCCCACAGATCCCCCTGGCTCCAGACCAGATTCCTGCACCCCATGGATTCCTGCACCCCAT
>NW_026623849.1:165878-167576 GCF_030028575.1 Malurus melanocephalus | reverse complement strand
GGCTCACAGCCCCCATTTGCTGCCAGATGGTGCCCCTGCACTCCTCATCTGCCCTGCACTGGGCACAGGGATGCTGATGGACCCAAAAAACCCTCAGGGATTTCCATTAGAAGCTGCTTCTCTCCCTACGACTTTCYCTCGCTGTCCAGTGGGGATTCTCCCATTAGGATGTTTTCTGTTAATTTAAACAAATAATTTCCCAAACAGTTTCTGCCCACAAAACCCACCAGGAGCAGGTTGCCAGCAGATTTAACAGCTTTTCTGTCCTCTCTGCTTCCCTGTGGGCAGCTGATGGCAATCCTGCCATGGCCAAAAAATACAAAATCTGAGCCTGAGCTGTGATCAGGCAGCTCAAAAGGAGCAATTGGAATTGTTTCTGCCACAATTAAGTGAAAGCATAGCAGGGTTAAATACCAATAACAAAGAATTTAAATGTAAATTTAAAAACCTAATTAGAATCTAAGCCATTATGAGTTTGCTGCTTTCTCCACGTGAATGTTTGCTTCAGTAAAATTTGGGTTCTCAAAGGTTCACAGGAATCTGACACAAGGGGACAAAGGGTTTAAAAATATCTGAGGAAGTGGGGGAAAAATGTGTGGCATCATAAAACAGCAGCTCCAAAAGGGAATGYTCTCCTAAGGGCTCTGTGGCATCTGCTCCTGGTTCACCTCCAGGGACATTCTGGGTTATTCTGCCTTTGGGCTTTGCCCTTGGAATGCATTTTTAGCTTTTCAGTGGAAGAGTTGGTGCTACAAAAGACACAGGAAAGCACGGGATGAATGCAGACCATGGTCAAGAACAACAAAGAAGACTCAAGCAGGACACAGGCAGAGTTTTGAGATTTCCATGTCCTGGGTTCAACACCAGAGCTCCTTGAACCTACACACCCGTGCCACCAGCAGCCCCTGGGCACCCCAAATGGACAGCAAGGAGCTGCCCCAAGCACCAGGAGCCAAATTAATCCCTGGCAGCACCTCCAGGGACAGCAGGGAGCTGCCCCAAGCACCAGGAGCCAAATTCATCCCTGCAGCACCACCAAGGAGCTGAATTTCCCCCGACCCTGCTGCCCTCTGCTCGAGGAACACGGTGCATTTTCCACTCTTCATCAGCCTGAGGAGCACAACTGAGCTCAGGACATTGTCCCAGGAAATTCAGAGCGAGGGAAGAGGAGATTTCAGGACAAAAAGCTGCTCCTGGAGCAGGAAAATCCCTCATTTCTCTAAGCTGACCTTGTGTGATGAAGCCTGAGCACAGAGAAGAGCAGTGGGCAGCACTGGAAGGCAAAAAATCCCAAAGCAGCAAAAGCAACTGAGGCCAGCAGAGAAGAGATGGAGGAGGAAGAAAAAGGGGCACTAAAAATAGTGTGCAATTATTGATAAATATTCTAGAAATGCAGGGAACAGCTGAGCCCACACTGGTCCTGTTTGTGGCCTGAGTGGCTGGTGGGGCTGGCTGGGGACAGCCACTCATTGCCAACAAAAYAGACCCTGAAAAACAGAAAAGTGCCTCAGAAAAGGCACTGATGGGCTCTCAGCCAAGCGAGACCAGACCCCACCAAAAAAATAAAACCGGGGAAAGATGTGCAGAGACAAAGGAGGGAGAAAGAGGTGCGGTGGCCAGCACGGCCCGACAGTGGCACCCGGTGGCCATGGGGACACACTGCGACATCAGAGCCACCAGGGGACACACCAAACCACC
>NW_026623849.1:158690-165037 GCF_030028575.1 Malurus melanocephalus | reverse complement strand
CCAACCCAAAGCACTCTGATTCAATGCTCCTCTAAGTTCTGATAATCGAGTTTTCTTTTTTTTTTCAATGGATTAGAGATGCCACCCTTCTCTCCAGACAGGGCAGCAAGAGCTGACGCTTTTGATTGTAACATAAATGCAAATCTGACTGAAAATCAAGCTATGSCAACCCCAGAATTTCATATAAAACTCTCATCTTGGTCTGCTCCATCAAAAAATCCTGTGCTATAAAAGATGTCACCTTATCCAGCAAAGGCAGCGAGGAGAAACAGAGCCACACAAACAGTTAGAAAGGGCTAGCAGGACGGGGACAGAGACTGTTTGACTGTTCTGCATTAAAATTCCRATTAATTGATTATTCTGTCTGGAATTGCATCTTTTGGAAGGCTCAGGATTCAGAACTGAGATCCCARAGGTAAGTTACTCCCCAAGCTGAAGTCAAACATCACAAAATACACAAAACCTTCACCACACTTCCACGAACCCCCTTTTCTGCACCAACCCCACCGCAAATTTTCTTTGCCAGGGCAGAAGGACGAGCCCCTCCCCAATTCCCAGTTTGAAGGGCTGGGATCTGACCTGTTGGGATGGGAGGTGGGCAGCATGAACTGGAATTCCACCACGCATGTGTTGTCTTTCAGCTGGCGGTGCTGGACACTGTTCAGCTCATAGGCAATGTAAGCCCTACGAACATACACCTGGRGACACAAACACCCTGTCAGTGCTGGGCTGAGACCTCCAAAGGACTCAAAACCACACAGGCACCTCCAARTGAGCAGCTAGATAAATGGAATTTATTGAATTCAATTCTAATCCAACCCAAAGTTAAAGCTGTTCTTTGAGGAAGGCCAGTCTGGCAGGTCAGAAYCATCAGGACTGTGATCCTGTCCTCGTTTTCTCCCTTCAACCACCTCARTCTTCACACAATTTGACATTTCACTCGATTATGAATGTTAATGCTGTTAAATGCCAGACTCCAAGCATGCTCAATTCCACACAACCTACAGCTCTCTCGGATCTCACACAGTGACAGCACMCAAAACAAACCATAGAAAAATTTAAAAATTTTGTTTTTCAGTGGGAATAAACTTACCTCCAAAGCTGCCATTCTCACCACCTGGTTACTGTGGTAGAAAAAGTTGGGAAGCACATCGAAGATGGATGTCTCGGACAAAATGAGTTTCTAGGAGAGATCACATTACGCAGAAATTTAAAACAGATAAAAGCTGGACACCAAACCAATACAACTGAAAGGCACAGGAAGGGCAGTGAGGAGGAGCAGGGAGCCAGGAGAGAAGGCTGGGGGTACCTGCAGGTTCTCRATGCAGAATTGGTGCCCGTACATGTCGATGGCTGACAGGAAGATGGACTCCACTTGGTTGTGTCGAAGCTCGTAGGAGGGCAGGTGGGAAGCAATGAGAACCTGGGCAAAYAAACACAGAAAATGTCAGGGCAAGAATGCTGGGCTGGCACCTCCAGCTGAACCAGAACCCATTCCTGAGGAAATTCCAGACCCTCCTGTGCGCTCTGCATCACTTGGGTGATACCACAGAGCCTCTCCCCTCCTCAGTCCTGTTTGACTCTGCTCCCTTTTTGAGTTATTGGCAATTCCCCACGGGGAAGAGGAGCAGTTTCAGTCGGGTTCCATCAGTGACTGAGCACTGCAGAGCTGCAGTCCCAGGGATTGCAGGAGATGCCCACTGTTCATGGCAGGGAGMAGCTGTGGGGACAGCACAGCCACGCTCAGCTTCCCCACAGGGCCAGGCACCAACTGCCCAAAGTGAAGGATGAACAGGAGGGAAATGAAAGCAACTGCAGAAAAAAATGAAGTGGAAGAGAGCACAAGGACTGCAGCACCATCCCCATCCAGCACCAGCCCCCAGTGGCTGCGGGGAGGTTCAATACCAGAACGGTTCAAGGACACAAACCCAATCCTGAAGGAAACAGAAGGTCACTGAGCAGCTTCAAACACCTGCTCATTTTCAATAGGCAAGCTCTGAAATAAAAGGAGAGATTCCCCAAAGCTTTCCTGCTTTAGACTTTTAGGCTGGAGATGGGGAGCGTGGAGTGAGAGGCGTGATCAGACACCGGGGTCAGCGTTATCAGGAAACCACTGATCCCTCTCACCCCTTCTTGGCAACACAGGGAGGGCTCAGCTGAGCTGCTGAAGAGGAAGATCAACACAGAGTCTGTGTGGCTGTGTGACATTCAAATCAGCTCTGCACCACACTCTTGGAGCTGACAGCACCAAGAGCTTTCCCAATTATTTCCAGGTTCAAACAAAAGCGACAAAGCGCARCTCAAAGATGGAAGGAAGCCTGCTCAAGGCCAGTGTAATTGTTGGTGATGTTTCCTCAGCAGCTGCAAAGAACATCTGGTTCCTGTATAAATTGTTATCTCTGCACACACAGAGCCACAACTGTAAGGAGCTGAGGAGCCTGGAGAGCACRTCCTGGCTGCCTGTGCTGGTCAGGCTTGCAGGTGACAAAGCCACCAGGAACCACAGTGACCGTACATTTCCACTTCCTCTGTCACACAAACCACGGGCTGCTCCCACCTAACTCCCCTGTGAGCCAGAAAAAACCTTTTGGAGGGGTAGGGACAAAGGAATATTTAAATATTAAATATTTAATATTTAAATTTAAATATTGGGAATGGATTGGGAATCCCAGTGATTGGGAATGCACTGCCATTGTACCCTGTCACCACGGTTAATCACCATTAATTAGCTTCACTGTCAAAGTGCTGCACACAGTAACCTCCTGTCCCCATTTGCASAGGGATCAAAACAAACATGAGGAGATGAGGATGTCCCCAAGGGGCCCAGGGTGGCTCACCTGGCGCGCTCGCAGGGCCACCTTGGCGTTGGTGGTTTTGCTGAGCTGGGTCAGCTCCGTCAGGATGTTGATCAGCTCATCTGTCAGGGTGGGGTCACGGCCACACAGCTGGTCCTGGCAGCACAGAGAATGGGAAATGCTCAGAACAGAGAGAAAACAKCACCCATCCTCCCTCTGAGGGGTTTGAGAGTGGAGCACCAACACACACACTCAGAGCTGGAGCAAACCATCCCCCGAGTCCCCACCTGAATTATCCTGGAATTCCCTGCTGACAAGGACACAAATATTCAGCTTTTAACAATTTTACACACATAAATAGAAGGTGAAAATGATGCCTGATGATTTTTGCCTTTCTTTTCATGTACCCTTTTATGCTTTTATATCTTTTTTAGGCTTTCTGTACCCTCTATGCATCCACCTGCACCCCTTAGTCCACATGCTTGTAATTGCTGAAGCCTGATATTCCAGCTTAATTTAGGAATTCTGCTGGGCAGAGAGACCAAACATCCTAAAGAAGGGATCAGTGTGCCCTGTGCTATCTTAAACCTGAGCTCAGCCTTGGGTGAAGCCTTCTGTCCAGAACATCTTGTGTAAACTGGGCTCTGGCCTCATCTGGGGGGGATTCATTAGAATAGGGGGACATTCCTGCATTTGTGAAGTTCCTTATTGGGGAATCCTAGATAGAAATGCTAATTCCTGAAACCTATAAAACTTGTATCTTATTGGGGAATCCTAGATAGATTTGCTAATTCCTGAAACCTATAAAACTTGTATCTTATTGGGGAATCCTAGATAGATTTGCTAATTCCTGAAACCTATAAAACTTGTACCCGTGCTGTACACGGGTGTGCATTCTGCCATCAAGTTGTGCACCTGGGATCCCAAATCCTGAGGTAAAATCCTTTTTATCCCTTTACCATGTCTGTGTCATTATTAAAAACTGGCCTTTCAAGACAACAAAAGAAGGGACAGGCACCATCTCCCATCCTCTTGTTTGTAGCAGATTTTGGCACCCAAACACTTCAAAAATGCTGATTTGTCAAAGACTCAATAAAACATTTCCCATTACCTGGTTTCAGATTTCTATCAATGCAAAATTCAAAGAGCATAAATTGTAGCCAGACACCTTGTGGAGCACGTAAAGATCAGCAAACCTTCCCCAGGAAGGATGACCAAAGTTACACTGCCAGAGAACCCCCTGACATCCACGAAAAAAAAACACCTCAAACCCCAAAATTCTCAACAATTCCACAACCACAAACTTTGTGCAGCTTCAGCCAACACCAGAAAAAAAGATAAGTCATTTTTCTGACAAGCAAAGCTAACTAAGCCCATGAATAATGAACTGCATTTTCTGCCAAGGTACAGGACTGACTCCATAATATTTCTTTTAACCAGAGAATCCTGGAGCTGAGGAAATCCACAAGCTTACCTGACTGTCCAAATTGGCTGGATAAAACAAAAAAAAAAAAACTGAAGAGCAAAACTTCCAGCATTAATACTGCTCCAAAACTCTTCTGAATTCATCCATTCAAAAAAAATGCAAACAGTAAAGACTTTCTTCCAAAAATAGTTTCAATTCCCATGAACAAYCCCACAGTCTTCAACAATTCTTGTGAGCCTCTTCCCTCCCACCCCGAAGCTGGAAACCCTCTAGGAGCCTCTGATGTGCTTCTGCCACACAGCACTTAACAGCTTGTCTTGATAAATTAATCATAGCAGGGAAATGTGAGCTGGAACAGAGATTTGCCACAGCAAAGAGATGCTGCCTGAAAGTTTGAAAAGATCTGAAACACCTACAGGTCAGAATAGGTCATTAGAAGATCAAAAAATAGAAAAGGATGAGGGGAAACCTCTGTGCAGCAGGTTGGATTAACAAACCTGCCAGGGAAAATAAAGTAAAAAACAAAACCAAATAATATTAAAGTGTCATAGAGGGAGTAACAAAAACCAGCTCGTACTCCACRGGATTCCAAAGCTCAACAGCTTTTCCCCCACATTGCTCCTGATCCCTTTGTTCCTGGAACCCCAGAAATGATGACACAGATGGCTCAGGGACACAGACCATGCTCAAATCACTGATAAAACATCTGAGCTCARACTCTGGTTAGACTGCTGTCCCTTCCTGACCAGTCCTGGGCCACCAAACACGGGTGTGAGCGTTCCCAAAGAAAGTTCTGTGCATTTATCCACTGCAGGACTCTGTGGGGACTCACAGTGAGTAATTCAAGAGCTGCCTCTGTCAGATTTGGAACACAAACTGCTGGAAATTGGAACATTGGAACATTGCTGCTCCAGGGAACAGCAATCCCACAGCACAGTTCCATCCTGCTCAGGCCAGGACGTGCACAGCTACAGCACAGAAAATGAACATGCAACAACAAATCACACCCTATTTCAACAAATATATGAAGGATGAAGCACTTCCCACCCTGCCTTCAGCGCCTGCTGGCTACAAAAGGTGAATGATGGCATTGCTGAAACCATCCTTGGAGCCCCTGTTAATAATGGGACCATCAATAASAGCCAGTGAGGCTGCCCTGGCAGGACAAGACTGACCCCACCCCAAAAACACCCAACCTGCCCTGGGTGCCACCAAATATGTCAGAAAGAGTCATGGGATGGAGGGAGAGGAGCGATGGTCTCTTGGYTGTGTCTGGAAGCTCAGGGACACCCAGCTGTGCCCAGGGTGCCCACAGGAACATTGTCCCTCCTGTGCCCCATGAGGTGGCATTGTGGCCTCACCAAAGGTGCTGGATAAGCATGAGTGACCCTTCCAGCAAGCTCTGCCAAAATGGGACCTTAAAAATGAGTGCCAGTCCTGGTGGGAAGGATGACCCAAAGAAAAGKGCAAAGGAAACCTCTCCAATGTCTCCCAGCCCAAGGAACCAACAAGGCACTGCCCACACCAGGTGACAAACCAGAGCCAAGGTTCCAGCCCCATTTTAGCAGGGAATAATGGGATGGCCACAGCAAACTGCAGCCAGGCTCTGGCTGTGGCAGCAGAGCCTCAGCCCCGCTCCGCCACGGGCTCACGCCTCGCCGGCACCCCGTGTAATTACACACTTGAGTGACTGGACTCTGAAGAAAATTGAAGGCCTGAGCTGTGAACAGCTGCCATTTTCTCTCTCCATCACGCCAGCGTGATTACTTGAGAAATGAACAGCCCCAGCTCAAAGCTACTCCAGAATTCTCAGAGGAAATATGGCTCCGTGTTCAAATAATGAGATTCTTAAGGCAAGCGTTACTTACAATCACACCGCACACCAAAAAGGGAAAGGGGAAAAAAAAAAAAAGGGGGAAAAGGAGAGCCAGAAAAAAGAATGCCAGGGTCCTTATGTCTTACAAATGAGAATTTAAGAAACCCAGCCACAGTCGAGGAAAATTATGACACTTTTTTTTTTTTTGCTTTGGAGAGTTATTTCGTGGATGGCTACTTTGGATGAATTTCTGGCAGTTACAGAGCACATTATGCTTGTAAAATAAGAGAAGAGAGAAAGAGAGAGGAAG
>NW_026623849.1:151332-157382 GCF_030028575.1 Malurus melanocephalus | reverse complement strand
AAAAGAGAAAGCAGCAGACACTTACAATGAGCATTGTAACCAGCAGGTTCTTCTTGGTGACCTGGGCATGGGAGAAGATGTAGTTCAGCACCGCGTTCATGTCGCTCTTGTTCTCCTCACGAAGGGTGAAGACACACTTGTCATAGTGACCTGCAGGCAGAAATGCACATTTCTTTTCCAGTCTTCACATCTCTGTGGCGAGGAATATGAGTTACTAGGTGTGTCTTTATTTTTCTACATGTATTTTTTTTAGAATCTCCCTGGCCTGGCACCTGAAGCGATGGGAGGAAGATGAAGAGAGACTGTTCACAAGGGATGGAGTGCCAGGACAAGGGGGAATGGCTTTCCACTGACAGGGAGCAGGGTTAGATGGGATATTGGAAACAAATTCCTCTCTGTGAGCATGGGGAGCCCTTGGCACAGGGTGCCCAGAGCAGCTGTGGCTGCCCCTGGATCCCTGGCAGTGCCCAAAACCAGGAGCACCCTGGGACAGTGGAAGGGGCACCTGCTCACAGTGGGGGTGGGAACAAGATGAGATTTCAGCTTCCTTCCAACCCAGACCATTCTGGAATTCTCTGTGGTCAACACAATCAATTTGGGAAAGAAGCATTCCCAAAATCACCTACTGCAAACTTTAATTCAAACATCCCACTCCTATTAAACAGCTCCAACACCAAATGCCTCCTTTGTGAGCAATACTGAGGGAGGAACAGGGAGCTCAGACTTCCATTCAAATGACAACCAAAATGAAATAACAGCAAAAAGCCTTGCACCATCCTCTGCTACCAGCAAATTGAAGTGGAAATGAATCTGCAGTGCCATTAGGCTGGGGCAGGTAATGGAGCAGGACAAAAGGAGAGCTGAATCTGAACTACCTGTAAGAGCCAGAGCTTTGGAATTAGCCAGGGCTTCATTGCCATCTTGTGCCTGGATCCAGCAGTGCAAGGGAGAGATTTCATCTCTCAGCTTCAGCCTGAGCTGGGGAYAGGAGCTCCTCTACAAACCCAGGCWGAGCYTTCAACAYCAGCCTCATCCTCAGCACAAAGYCAGGGCAAACCTGCTCCACGTTTTGGGGCCAAACAGGAGCTCTGCAGAAATGCAAACCTTGATGGTGCCAGACTCACCGTGCTGGAACTGGGTCTCCACCTTGAGGTACTGCCGGAGCAGATCCATCACCACGGCCTTCATGTGGCCCCGGATGCCACTGCGGTACCTGAGGGGAGAGACACCATAATGACCCCAAACCAACCCCGTACTGAGGCTGAATGACCCCAAAAACAACCCCGCACTGAAAGAGGCTGAATGACCCCAAAAACAACCCTGAACTGAGGCTGAATGACCCCAWAMCMAMCCCWSMMYKGRWKRRRSYKRAWWRWCCCMWAACCAACMCYRCACKGARTGAGGCTGAATGACCCCAAACCAACCCTGCACTGAGGCTGAATGACCCCAAACCAACCCTGCACTGGGTGAGGCTGAATGACCCCAAACCAACCCTGAACTGAGGCTGAATGACCCCAAACCAACCCCGCACTGGGTGAGGCTGAATGACCCCAAACCAACCCTGCACTGAGGCTGAATGACCCCAAACCAACCCTGCACTGGGTGAGGCTGAATGACCCCAAACCAACCCTGAACTGAGGCTGAATGACCCCAAACCAACCCCACACTGGGTGAGGCTGAATGACCCCAAAAACAACCCTGAACTGAGGCTGAATGACCCCAAAAACAACCCTGCACTGAGGCTGAATGACCCCAAACCAACCCCACACTGGGTGAGGCTGAATGACCCCAAAAACAACCCTGAACTGAGGCTGAATGACCCCAAAAACAACCCTGAACTGAGGCTGAATGATCCCAAAAACAACCCCACACTGGGTGAGGCTGAATGACCCCATAACCAATCCTGCATTGGGTGAAGCTGAATGACCCCAAACCAACCCTGCACTGAGGCTGAATGACCCCAAACCAACCCTGCACTGGGTGAGGCTGAATGACCCCAAACCAACCCTGAACTGAGGCTGAATGACCCCAAACCAACCCCGCACTGGGTGAGGCTGAATGACCCTAAACCAACCCAGTACTGGGTGAGGTTGAATGACCCCATAACCAACCCTGCACTGAGGCTGAATGACCCCAAACCAACCCTGAACTGAGGCTGAATGACCCCAAACCAACCCTGAACTGAGGCTGAATGACCCCATAACCAACCCCACACTGAATGAGGCTGAATGACACCATAACCAACCCTGCACTGAGGGTGAATGACCCCAAAACCAACCCTGCACTGAATGAAGCTGAATGACCCCAAACCAACACTGCACGGAGTGAGGCTGAATGACCCCACAACCTACCCTGCACTGAGGCTGAATGACCCCAAACCAAACCCTGAACTGAGGCTGAATGACCCCAAAAATAACCCCGCATTGAGGCTGAATGACCCCAAACCAACCCTGCATTGGGTGAAGTTGAATGACCCCAAACCAACCCTGCACTGGGTGAGGCTGAATGACCCCACAACAAACCCTGCACTGAGGCTGAATGACCCCACAACCAGCCCTGCACTCAGTGAGGCTGAATGACCCCAAAACAAACCCTGAACTGAGGCTGAATGACCCCAAAAATAACCCCGCATTGAGGCTGAATGACCCCAAACCAACCCCGCACTGGGTGAGGCTGAATGACCCCAAACCAACCCTGCACTGAGGCTGAATGACCCCACAACCAACCCTGCACTGAGGCTGAATGACCCCAAAAAGAACCCTGCACTGAGGCTGAATGACCCCAAACCAACCCCACACTGAGTGAAGCTGAATGACCCCATAACCAACCCTGCACTGGGTGAGGCTGAATGACCCCAAAAATAACCCCGCATTGAGGCTGAATGACCCCAAACCAACCCTGCACTGGGTGAGGCTGAATGACCCCAAACCAACCCTGCACTGGGTGAGGCTGAATGACCCCATAACCAACCCCGCACTGAGTGAAGCTGAATGACCCCAAACCAACCCCACACTGAGTGAAGCTGAATGACCCCATAACCAACCCCACACTGAGTGAGGCTGAATGACCCCATAACCAACCCCACACTGAGTGAGGCTGAATGACCCCATAACCAACCCCACAGTCAGTGAGGCTGAATGACCCCAAACCAATCCTGAACTGAGGTTGAATGACCCCAAACCAACCCCACACTGAGTGAAGCTGAATGACCCCATAACCAACCCCACACTGAGTGAGGCTGAATGACCCAAAAAGCAACCCTGAACTGAGGTTGAATGACCCCAAACCAACCCTGCAGTGAGGCTGAATGACCCCATAACCAACCCCACACTGAGTGAGGCTGAATGACCCCATAACCAACCGCACACTGAGTGAGGCTGAATGACCCAAAAAGCAACCCTGAACTGAGGCTGAATGACCCCATAACCAACCCCGCACTGAGTGAAGCTGAATGACCCCAAACCAACCCCACGCAGAGTGAGGCTGAATGACCCCAAACCAACCCCACACTGAGGCTGAATGACCCCAAACCAACCCTGAACTGAGGCTGAATGACCCCACAACCAACTCTGCACTGGGTGAGGTTGAATGACCCCAAACCAACCCTGAACTGAGGCTGAATGACCCCACAACCAACCCTGCACCGGGTGAAGCTGAATGACCCCAAAACCACCCCGCATTCAGTGAGGCTGATTGACCCCAAACCAACCCCACACTGGGTGAGGCTGAATGACCCCATAACCAACCCCACACTGAGTGAAGCTGAATGACCCCATAACCAACCCCACACTGAATGAAGCTGAATGACCCCAAACCAACCCCACACTGGGTGAGGCTGAATGACCCTAAACCAACCCTACACTGGGTGAGGCTGAATGACCCCAAACCAACGCCACACTGAGTGAAGCTGAATGATCCCACAACCAACACTATATGGAGTGAGGCTGAATGACCCCAAACCAATCCTGCACTGGGTGAGGCTGAATGACCCCACAAACAACCCCACACTGAGTAAGGCTGAATGATCCCCTAACCAACTCCACACTGAATGAAGCTGTATGACCCCAAACCAACCCCGAACTGGGTGAGGCTGAATGACCCCATAACCAACCCTGAACTGAGGCTGAATGACCCCATAACCAACCCTGAACTGAGGCTGATTGACCCCAAACCAACTCCACACTGGGTGAGGCTGAATAATCCCATAACCAACCCCACACTGAATGAGGCTGATTGACCCCAAACCAACCCCACACTGAGTGAAGCTGAATGACCCTAAACCAACCCCACACTGAGTGAAGCTGAATGACCCCAAACCCCTTCCATCCCTTCTGGGACAGCTCCTGCTCTGCAGGACACCCTGGCAGGCAGGGCCTCACCTCTGCACGAGCTGCACGATGCTCTGCGTGTTCATGAAGAACACCTCGCGCTCYGATTTGCGGTTCAGGGTGGCCGCGTGGCTGTCCAGGATGTTGGCAATCTGAAAAGGGAAGGGAAGGTGACATCCCAGCCCTGCAGGGACAGCTCAGAGCCCCAGCAGAGTCCAGAAAGTGCCACAAAGTGACACAAAAATCAATGCCCTGCATGGTACAGAGGAGGAATCGGCTTGCAGCATCTCCTCACCCACCCTGGCTGCAATCATTCTGCTCTGAGGTTACACTGGTGCTACAAATTGCACTGCACCACATGTGCCAGACAAAAAGCAAACAGATAAAACACCCACAAAGCCACTGACAAGATTAAAGTGTTTCCAAAGTGTCTATTCAAAGCACCCTGAGCAGGGAACCTGTCCCCTTCAGCACAGGCAGAGACAAMCCTCTGAGCCATACAGGAAAATCTMTTTTTTCACRAATACCCCATGTTCAAACACWCCTTTTGGGTCTAATTAGCCCCCATGTAATTTAAAGGAACTTTCTCTCTCTCTGCCCCAACACAACCYGATTTTTATCCCTCCACAGGTCACCTGCTGGCTGGGAAACTGGCAGAGGACCGAGGTGATGTTGCTGGCATACTGGGCCATCTCCTTCTTGATGGATTTCTCCACATTGGGGGGGATCCTCCCAGAAACGCTGGTCATGATGTCCTGGAGTTCCAGCAGGGGCAAAGATGGGTCCCTCAGGGTCTTCATTAATCGCTCAACCCAGCCCTTCACCTGGCCAGAGATGAGGCAGTGTAAAGACAAGCACGGAGAAGAGAATAACCAACAAAAAAAAAGGGCAAAAGGAGAGGGGAGATGTCCAACATCCCATCTCAGGGGTGCTCTGGGTGTGACAGACAAACTGCCCTGAGCTGTGAGAACCTGGTGAATCCTCCTCAGAGCCCCCATGGGTACCTTGCTGCTGAAGAAGGGCTCTGGCAGGCAGTAGCCGTTCATCACRTTGACCAGGTTGTCCAGCACGTAGTGGAAGATGCGATGGAGTTTCTCACCCCGCAGCGCCGTGCTCTGGATCTGGGGCAGGGTTCCYGTGTGCAGCTCAGCCTGAAATGAGRAACARCCTCGCTGACCCTCCTGTGGGGCACCAGCTGTGGGCTGGAGACTCGGGTTTTGGATTTGCAAGGATTCCCAGAGTGGGAAATGCGCTGGGTTGAGAGATACACCCCCCATAACAGCACTGAGAGACCAAGAATGGCAGATAAACTCAGCCTGAATCAGAGAGAGAGAGAATAATCCCAGTCCCAGTCCTCACCTGAGACAAACAAATGGCAAAGTGACAATTCCAGTACAATGCACAAATGGGAAATTGGCTCACCAGACCATCTTGTACCACTCTGGACATCACTCCCCTAATAAAACCCCACAAACATCTGTGCTTCCTGCACCTCCTCACCTGCTGAACCCTGCTGGGATCATCCAGCTGGAGCTTGGCAATCACACAGCCCGGATCCAGCACTGCCCCTGGGCGTTTGACATAGTGGATGCAGCCCGATTCTCCCGCTGTTATGGTCATCACCATTTTCATTACCTGTAGCAAGGAAAGCAGGTCACACACTCAGCTCCACGTGCCCCAAAATGGTTCTGCTTTTGGGGGCCAGCAGCCAGTGTCCCACCA
>NW_026623849.1:126238-150591 GCF_030028575.1 Malurus melanocephalus | reverse complement strand
AAAGCAGACACAATTCACTGCTGCATTCCAAAGGCTCCTCTCAAAGGCTACAGCCACACCTTCACTTCAAGCAGAGGGAGCCAGGGTCACTCTCTAGAGCTCTCAGACATCTCTTCCCAGAATGAAATGCTTCCCTAGGCCACCCATGGGAGCTCCTGCCCTTGGAGCCAGTTTGGTTTTACCCTTGCTATGCTCTGCAYTGGGAGCATGGGGACTGTGTGGGTGGTTCCTTCTCAGCCATGACCTGTTGCAGTGCAAAAGCACTTACACAAAATAGCTGCATCTCTGGCTTGATATTTTTCTCCTACACACTGTCCCCAACTGATTTAATTGCCCCTCTGTCATCACACACCGTCCCCTCCCTCAAATCTGTTTTGAGCTACACTCCTACACAACCCCTTGTGCTTTCCTCACCATGATGCAGAAATTGCTCATCCTCCTCCTCCTCGCTAAGAGTTAAGAAACTTCCCAGGAGAAGGGAGGAGTGACACTTCTCAACTTAGGGGATCAACCTGAYAAATGATCAGTTAACCACAGAAGCCTTAGTTTGTTACTTCATCCTGGCTTCTGACTCTGAGGCTGAAGGAGAAAGCCTTCAGCACATGGATCTCACCTTTCCTTGGGATCACAGGAAGGCGATGACCATGGTCTGACTGTTGAGAAATTTTGCCTATCACTTGGTGTACAGTCATTAACACTCAAACTTCAGCTGTTAAGTAATTCCTTCCCCACCCYATCACTCTCATTGATGATTCCTGTATTCATTCAGGTCAAAATTTGGAAATGRAATACTGTGAATTATCCCCCATGCTCAACTCCCAGTCACATCTGACATCCCTCCCCCYGAGCCTTTTCCTGGGCAGCCAAACCAGTTCTCTGAGATTTTTACCTCAATTTCTGCAAAGCACTGGCCTGCAAACACGTGTCCCCCATCCTCCACCACATACTGGATCAGCTTCCCAGCGGAAGGCGAGCGCAGGATGGAGGGATCATTCTCCTTCTCAAACACACAGGTCTTGTTCCCAATGGTGATGCGATACCTAGGGAAGGACAGGGCAGATCACTGTGACAGAATTCCTCAAGGAAAGAATGGGAAGGGGAAAATCCATTCTCCCTTTCTCTACTCTACACCCTCCATGTGGGTGCACAGTCAGATCCTTCTTCTAACAGCAGCCAAGATTTACTCTGTCTTAAAACTCACTCCCAGTACATCCGGTAAACTTCTAAGAGAGAACTCCATTCCCAGATGATTTTTGGGAAGCACAAAGGTGGAAATACACTTCATTGTGGCTGTGTAAATACTAAATATGAATCTACCTGTCCACTTCTTCTTTCATGTAGGTGGTGTAGCTGCTGCCATCGTAGGAGAGGAGCAGCCCCCCGTCACTCAGGCGGTGCACATCRACCTCCACACAGGAGCTGTTCATGATGACCACGTAGGAATTGGGGGACTGTCTGGTCACCTGCAAATCCACAGGAATGGGAATTATCCAGGGAATTGCACACAGCACTGAGTGATTTCGGTGCCACAGAAACAGAGCTTTCCAAGGGYTGCAATAGTGGGAATTAACGCAAAGGATTCGATTTAATATAAAAAAATGTGAAGTCATAAAGGCAAGCAAACAAACTGATCAGAGGGATGGAGCACCTGTCCTATGAGGAAAGGCTGAGAGATTGGGATTGCTCAGCCCAGAGAAGAAAAGCTCTGAGGTGACTTAATTATGGCCTGAAGGGAGCCCACAAGAAAGATGGGGAGAGACTTCTTACAGGAGCCAACCCAAACCAGTCTGGGATTCTGTGACAGCCAAGAGATGTCAGAACTAGCASTGCCCATGAATGTTGATTTAATCCTCTCACACTTCTGCACTGATGGTAGAGGTTTGATAGTRCAGTCACAGACCATTTCTTCACCCAGATCTACAGGATGAAGACGAGTCACAGTCGTGTACTAAAACTGAATAATGGAGGAGATCATTTAGAGGAGGGAAAAAAATACATTGTCACACAGGGAAAGCCACAAATGCTCWCCCTGGAGAAAGGGATCCTATCCCAGTGCCTGCCCCACAGCTCCCATTTGAAGCTGGGTAAATCCCTTGAAGAACACTTCAGCTGCTGCACAGAGCCTCTGTTCCTCACCAAAGATAAACCCAGGGAGATGCAGAGTTCTTCCAGCTGCACAAACCAGCCCATGCTCTCATTAAAGACTTCAGCACCACTAATTTGCCCAAATAAGCTGATGAAGATTGCACAGGCAGCCTTAAGTCTAACATTTCCTAACTCTCCTGTGTTTGGGTTTGCAACATGRGGTTTTGCACACAGCAGAAAAACAACACTAAAGGGAAAAATTSCTGGAAATTCTGCCATGTTGGTGGGTCAAAACCCCAACAGAGTAGACCTGCATATATGGAAAGATCAGTTGGAAGTATTGGTCCACCTGTAGCAGGCTTTACCTGGAACAAAATAATTTTCACCCTCTCAGAGCATTTCTTGACTCCAAGAGGCTGAAATGTTTACAGAGACCTTGCAATAGAGAGCTGTGCTGAGGTGTTASCATCAAGGAGGCTGCACTGATTGCTTCACCCACTCAAGCAGAGAAAACAAACCCTGCTCAGATGCAATTCCCTGCACAAATGTGCCCAAAGAAGAAACCAGAGGCAGGATGGGGTCCCCACGRTACCTTCAGCACGTATTTCCGTCCCTCGTAGATGAGCTCCACGTCCACGGTGTTGAGCAGAGTGTGAGCAGGCAGCACCTGGCCCCTGGGAAAGGAAGCACAAAGCAAAGCTGATCTTTCACAGATCACCAAATGGCTCCCAGGGTTCAAACAGGTTCAGAGATGCATGCAAGGCTTTGGGGAACACCAGCAAAGCGATGGGAGCAGGTTTTTATATTCTCTTCTTAGGAGAGACACCAATCAGTTGGACTAAGCCAAACCAAGTCACTCCAGCCACACAGGCTGGCTTTGCTCTCCTTCCCATTCACTCCTGGCTGATTCAAGACTCCCTAATGYTGCCCTAGCAGCATGCAGAGAAAGAATTCTGTGTTTCTGAGCCACTTCCTGGAGCTTCTGCTAGAAACCAAAGCAATCTGTGCGGACAGCAGGGGATATTTGGAGGAGATGCAGATACCCAGCAGTTTTCTCAGTGGATAAACAGCTCCCTGGGGCCAGGGAACAGTCAGCAGATAACAAGCCCTGAGCATTCCTGGACTGGACTCGAATAAAACTTGTACATCAGGGTCATTGCTGGAGAGCAGGTTGCACTTTTACCTTTCCAGGGAGTGCAGGAAGTTGGAGACGCTGTTTCGGAGGCTGACGTCAGCCACGTGCAGGGCTCCACACACCACCCCCAGCATGGTGTCAGGCCTCTCAGCCTGAAACAGGACACACACAGTCACACCTCCTCCAGCTCCWGCCCCATCTGCACATCCAGATAGAAGAATCAGCAGTCTCAGCTCTACTTTTGGTTCGTGGCCAACCTCTCTTTAAAATTCAGTCGGTGTAGCAACCATGTGAACWCTACATAGAAGCCCTTATTTCTGTAACTCCTAAAAACTACATTTTCTTCTGCCTGGATCAAATCTTGAGGTTCTGACAACATTTCCACTATCATCTGTCCCAGATTCCAAACATAATACGGGTCTTAATACTTTTCTGACCAACTGTTAGACCAACAGCAGTGACCTGGCATTCCGATATTTGTAAGAATTAATGCCAGTGAAAATGTTTAATTTTTAAGTGGACATTCACCACTCCTAAATCCTTTTGCAGCAGCAGGCCCCCACCCCTTCCCTGCTCATCCCCATCTGTGTCCCTGCAAGGGGAGCAGCTGCACCTGCACTTTCTCAGCGATGAGCCGGTCCAGCCAGCCCGTGTCGATGCGGTTCTGCTGGAAGCTCTCCGTCTCCAACAGCTTGATCAGGTATTCCACAGTGGTYCTGAAATCCCCTCGGATGGAYAGCTCCTTCAGAGCCACCACCATGTTTCTGCAAGGGAGAAAAATCCCTGTTATCTATCCCATAGTAAYGGGCAGCTCCAGACAGAAGAGCAGCTGAAGGTCAGAGCAGAGGAGTGCATGCACTGGAGCAAGACCTGTAGGAATGTTTGGGAATGATCAGAGAAAATCAGAGAAAACTGATTTCCTTCAGCCTGCTGCTGCTGGGAAGAGGAACAGCTCAGTGGGATCAGGAGTTCCCCTTGTTATCACCAYCCAGGCCCCTACCACGTGTCAGAGAGAGATTTGTCCATCCCACTCAGAGTGGGACTGGGAAAGGTTCTGGACTAAAAAGGTCAGACAGGCTTTAAAACCCCACAGCACAGAGGAYACCCCAYGRTTTACAATCCATCCTGAAGCACTGSTATGTCAGGTTAGCARTGCTTTTCCTGTTAGAAACCTTCACCTGGATGCTTAAAAGGGGACTTTGCAAGTATGGTGGCTGTGTCATCCCCCAGCAGCAGCTGTATGAGGTAGGGATGAACCAGAAAGGGGAAAAAAAATAAAGAAAATTGAGCAAAAGTGTAGAAATATGGGCGCAACACAGGGGAATTGCAAAGCAAGACAGGATGAGATGCCTGGGCACAAAATGGAAAACAAGATTAAGAGAGGAAAATGTCTCTTAAAAACTCCTAGAAGCAAAGGGCCTCCTTTTCCCATGGCATTTTAGATCAAAGAGAACAAACCCAAGCAATTTCTGAGGCTCTCCCCCATTTCTGACTTACGAGATGGCTTCTTCACGATTCTCTCCCCAGGAGAAGCAGTGACCAAACTGGGAATCAGCAAATTCATGGAGCCCCCCTGCAGCAGCCACACTGAAATAGCCCCAGACRTTCTTATTGCTGCGGAAATTCAGCTCCTGCACCGTGCCAGAGCTGGGCTTAAATCCCTGCAAAGACAGACAGATATTGCTCTACAACCTAAAGAAAAAGTGAATAATCCAGAATTAGGGCTCTGAAATCTCTGTGCTGTTACAAGTTCAGGCTGTGTCTRACCAGAATCTAAGCGAGGTAAGGGAAAAATCTTTTAAATTTGCTGCCAAAATTGTCTGGAGAAGCAGGGAGTGAGGCTAGGAAGCCCAGAAGGTAAAGCCTCACCTCGTCAGGATTCTCACTGGTGATCCKGGCAGCGATGACGTGGCCACGGGGACTGGGGACATGGGCTGAGTTCTCAAAATCAATGGTGGTGTCTCCCCAGGGAGAAACTCCATACATCACTCGGATATCCTTGATCCTGTGCAGGGGGATCCCCATGGCAATCTAGGGGGAAAATTAACATTAAAAAAAAAAACACCACTAAGTTTCTCGCCTCATGGAGTCAAACATTCACATTTCCCAGGACAACTGAGCTCAGTGTAATATCCACCTTAAGCCCTTCAGCCAGTATTTTCCATTGACTGATTAAAAGGCTCCAGGGAAAGCTGACAGTGCCAGGTCAGCTGAGGATGGGCACGCATTAGGCCTGTTAAAAATACACTGAGGTGCCAGGGAGACAGGAGGGCCCTAACTGGTTACAGGAAACTGGAATTCTGCAATTATAAACTGTGGAGAGAGTAACCTGCAGAACCAGCTGCTGGCTGCATCCTTATGGAGCAAATTCCCACTTGTCCTGTTCATTAATTGGGGTTTTTTTATAGATACAGTTCAAAAAGGAAGTAGAAATGAAGGCATGAGCTGTGAGCGACTGTGGCATGCACTCACTGCTGGAAAAGATGGGGGCCAGGAGTTTTGGGGGGACACACAAGGGACAGGCAGGTCACACCTGCTGCTCTCCACAGGACCTCTGAGGGATCCCCTGGTGGCTTTGGGGAACTTCAGACAACTGCTGGACTTGCTGAGAGATGACAAATGAGCTGTGCTCACCTGGAGCTGTGCTGCTGGCAGGTTGACATCAGCCACCATCTCMGTGCAGGGGTGCTCCACCTGCAGCCGTGGGTTCAGCTCCAGGAAGTAGAAGCTGCCGTCCTGGCTGTACAGATATTCCACAGTGCCTGCACTCACATATCCCACCATCTTGGCCAGCTTCACTGCACACTGGGACATGGAAAATGAGAGGGGTTTATATCCAGTTCCCATGCGGTACCTGTGCTCTTTCTGCTCATTACCACACCCACTTCAGGTTTTTGCTGGCATCATGAAACATCCCAAAACTTGTAACAGGCAGTGAAGAGCCTGTGGCACGGGAGTTTTGATTCCCAACTTATTTCAYTTGCAATTTACAGAAGGCAGGGTTTGTAGCAACACTCAGTATTAGCAATTCCTACAACTCCTGAAGCTTGCTTTTAATATAACACACATTTAAACACATTTTCCTCCCTTTTTGGAATGCACAGATCTTTGAAGGGAGCTCTGGTATGACTTAAATGTGGAAATGTGAACGGCTGCCCACACTAAGCAGGTTGAGACACACAGCCCTATGCTGCTCCTTGAAAAGACTCAACAACACAAAACTCGTGGTGATGTAAAATAAAAACACAGAGTCGTGGCTGCTTCTGGAGCCTGCCCAGGAGAAGGGAAAAGCTACAGAGCTCCTCTCACCTGTTCCATGTGCTCAAACACTGCTGAGGTTGCAATAGAGGCTGGAGCTTCCTCGATAATCTTCTGGTGCCGGCGCTGCACGGAGCAGTCACGGCCAAAGAGGGAGATGGCATTGCCATACTGGTCTGCCAGGATCTGCACCTCCAGGTGCCTGGACTGCTTGGCCAGCCTCATCACAAAGATGGGAGAGCCTGGGACTTCAGTTTGAACCTACAGCAGGGACAGGGTGAACAGGCAGAGCACCTTTTGTAAGATGGACCTTCAATACAGAGGTCGCACAATCGCCCAGCCCGAACATTTAGAACCCAGCAGCACAAATCAGTGGAAAGAGTCACCTGTCTGAACAGATTGGGGAAGTCATCTGCATTGTTAACTTTCCTGATTCCTTTTCCTCCTCCTCCTTCAGAAGCCTTGATCATGACAGGGTAGCCAACCTCCTCAGCAGCCTGGCAAGATGGGCAGAACAGCAGGACGAGTAAAGGCAAGTACACACAAAAAGGCAGCAGAATCAAGTGAAAAGATCGTTATTTCCCAGTTGATTCACACCCAAGCTTCCATGTCTGACTCTATTYAGCAACCAATGGGATAGAAACCAAATATCCCATTGGAGAGGATGCTGTATTTGGAAAAATCAGCAGGGATTTTGTGATTACAGAAGGTTCTGACCTCTGGAAGTGACCACAAAAACTAAATGAGAGCTTTTAATGCAACACAACCTCAGTCCTGTATTTTGCCTCTCTCTGCTAATCCTCACCCAATTCTGCAGGCTGAGGCCAAAGACTTAAGAAAGATCACTTCCCAATTTCCAAGACCCAGCTCTGGGGCTGCAGCCTGGCTCCAGTTTGTGCTGCCATGAGGAGTGAGTTGAACCCCAGCTCTCTGTGCCCTCGGACACCCACCCGCAGTCCATCGTCCGCGTCCTTCACGTAGCCCTTCTCATAGAGCTCCTGAGGSACGTTCAGGATGCGTTTCTGGAGATCATTCTCCTGCCAGTCCACTCGAAGACCTGAAACACAAACATCACCCTCTGAGCTCCTCGTGCTGCCAGGCTGGGAGAAGCCACACATGAGACATGGGTGACACTGGTCACAGTCATAGCTCCACCAGGAACCAGGCTGGGTTTAAAAAAGGAGAGTGCAGAATGCAAACAGGCATTCTTGATTTCTGGGGAGCAGATCTTTTCATCCAGCACATTATATTCTCCATTTATCTGTGAGAAGCAGATTGTTATATAAATAACAATGAACTGCAGAGGACTCCCATGGAGGCAGAGTATGGGCCCCAAAACTGCACAGAATCATGGAATGGTTCAGGCTGGAAGGGACTTTAAAGATCATCCTGACACCTTCCACAAGACCTTTAAAGATCATCCTGACACCTTCCACAAGACCTTTAAAGATCATCCTGACACCTTCCACAAGGTGAATCCAAACCCTGGCTGTTTCCATCTGTTCTCCAGGGAATAACCTCTTCCACGTTTCCTCACTTCTCCCAGTCCCTCCTCCCCATCCTCAGCACGTGCCAGCTTCTCCCACCATCTCCATGYTCATCCCATCACCAGGGTCACTGCTTCCAAGGCATCTCACTGGTGTGGTGGGCAAACAGCACAAATGTGAAACCCTGAACAGATGGAACATCTCYTGAATGTCCATGCTCACATTTCTGAGCTTCTTAAAAATTAGACAGGTAGGAGGACAAAAGATTAGGATGATATTGATAAATACAGGATTATTCCTTCTTACCACTTCCACTCCAAGGAAGAGTTGGAATGCCAGCAGTCTGAGCCACGATGGAAGAAGCAATTTTATCTCCTAAGGCCCACATGGCTTGGCTGGGAGGACCTGCAAAGAGCAAAGGCAATGCATGAGAGAGASACAGGGGGTATCACACATCAGGGAAATGTCCAGAAGTTTAATTTAGGTTAAACTCCACTCTTCCCATAAAACTGAATCCTCTTTAAAATGAGAACAGGGACATTCAGCTTTTGAAACAATCCATTCTAACAGCATTTTCTGATTTTTTTATCTCAATATTCAAGGCCATGTTGRAGAATTTGCCCCTTCTTTCACACAAGGATTACTGTAAAGCACAGATAATCCATCTTGCACTTGCAGACCATTCCTCATGGCTCTCCCTTGGACTCAGGATTTTCTATCTCCCTAAACCTCCCCACTTAAAACAAGGTCTAGACAYCAGAAGAGCAGTCCATCTCCTCACCCATGAAAGCAATCCCATTTTTGTGGAGAAGTTCTGGCAGTTTAGGGTTCTCTGATGCGTGGCCCCAGCCAGCCCACACAGCCTGCAGGAGGACAGAACACAAGTCACTCTTTGTTTGAGTAAAACAAGCACGTGAGCAGAAACAGATGCATGCAAACCCTTCAAACCTTTCTGCTCCTCACAGAAAACAGCCTCAGAACAGCCAGGCYAGCCCCTGAGTTCAGAGGATGACTTGCACCTTGCAGACAAGTGCAAGCAGGCTGTTGCAGCAACTGCTGAGGAGGAACTGGSTGTAGGGAAGTGCAAGGCTGAAGGGCACCTCCCTCTCCTGCAGATATTCATACTGGGACATCCTCTGCACTGTCAGTGTTGCCTTGGGTGCTAACACAGGTCTGGAATTTCAGTTTCTTTGTCCTCCTTGCTCTTTGTTGGAGAAGAGATTGCTCAGTGTCTGKGACTCTTCTCACCTGCACTGGAATCCTCTTGGCAATGTCGAGGATGAGCTCCACGTTTGCATAGTTGTTGTTGTTGGGTCCTCCTGGGACGGGCACGTAGTGATCTGCCATTTTAATGTATTCTGCAGAAACAAAGCAGGACCCTTTTAGACTGCAAAGCTAACAACAGGATTTGGTCTAGAATTCTCCCCAAAAATTCTCCTTTTCCCCAGGCTGAGCCCTCTCAGCTGCTCCCCACAGGGCTGACTCTCCACGAGTACTGATCTGCTCCAGATCATCCCATCATTGACAGATCAGATGGATATTTCACCTCCTGCATCTCCAGGATGTACAAAGACAAGTCTGTGACCCTTTCCCCAGCTCTCCAGCTCACCTGCATTGGCTTTCAGATCYTCAGGAGTGACCATGACCACGAACCTGATGGCTCTCTCGTTGCGGAACATCTCGTAGGACCAGCGTCGGATGGACCTCATGCACTTCACTGCTGCAATGCCATTATTTGCTATCAGGACCTGGGTGCATTAGAAGCTGGGATGAAATAGAGTCTAAACAGCACAAAACAATAAACAATCATCAAAGCAGTTCTTTCCCCTGCAGACTCTTTGCCCAGTTTTTGCCTGTGCAGTTTTCTTAGCCAGCACCCAGTTCCCGGCCCAGCTGTCAATTCAGAAAGCAGCTCTTGTTTCACCATAAAATTTTAATGTGTTATGCTTTGGTTGGATTAAAGAGCAGGAGGACTCAAATCAAATTATTATTTATTTTTAAATACACTTCTYAGTGTTTTTCCAGTCTACTTTCCTTGTGTGTGTCTATCAATCCTTCCGTATCAGCAGAAGTGCTCTGGCTCGCTGACATTTCTTTTTATTTATTACATTAATTTATGTTTATTTATCACATAGAAAAAGGAAACATAATGATTCCAGGCAGAAGTAAAACTTCCAAGCTAAGAAATAGTCATAATTTCACACCTGCAATGTACAACCCTAGAGAGAGACAAGCCACAGCTCCAGGGAGGAGCTGTAATATGCTATAAAGGGTCAGGAATTTACCTTCTCAATAACTTTATTCCCTCCAAAACGAGTCACAAATTCTGCTGGAGAAGCCACAGTGAAATCCCGCTGCACATCCACCTTCTTCCTGTCCCGGCCTTGCTTGACAAGGTGCAAACCAGACATGCTGGGCCTGAGGAAATCAGGGGGAGACAGAGACAACCAGTCAGTGCAGCTGTACACAAAAAAATATGTGAATAATCTGTAAGGCTGACTTTGACTACATTCCCCAAGCAGATGAGCAGAATCCCTCCTTACCTGCAAAACCACATGGCCTGGTCCTCAGTTTTACAGGAATGAATCTTTTTAAATAGTTGTTCAGTTAGTTCCATGCAAAAGTTACAGGTTATCTGGAAAAATTCCAGCTATGCCATAATTTAAATTGGTCAAAATACATTGGCTGTAAATTGCAGCCCCACACAGAGCAACAATGCTCCACCAGATTGCTTTCAATCCATCTAGAGAAGCTGGAAAGGACAAGGGTGATTCCTGGCTTTGTCAAAACAAGCTACAGAGATCAGTTCCATAAGGAAATCCTCTCAGGAAGCACAGCAAATTTATCTCCAGGTGTAACTGAGAGACTCAAACTGGCCACGGAAATCATTTTCCAAGAGTTTTCCACCCCCCAGTCTTTAATATCTTCCTCAAAAGCTCTGAGAGCCAGAGGACAGATTAATCAGGTTACTCCTACTACAAACACAGAAAGCCAATTCTGTGCCTGCCAAGACCAGCCCCGTGTCCTGCCACAGCCCTTGTGTGTGGGAATGGCACAGTCACTTCCCCTCCTTCTGCTTCAGCTTCCACAGCAACAACACAGGGACACAGCACCCTTTGGCTTTSATTTGCCCAAGTTTACAAAGCTGAAACTGTGAGAGGAAATTCCACGGGAAAGCACAGAGCTGCTCTCCACACGGAGTGTCTACCACAGTGCAGCACAACTGGGAGTTCATGAGACACTTTTTATTTCATTTTTTATTTCACCTCTTGCCTCACCCCACAGTTTAACTGTTTTTCTGTATTTACTGTGCTTCCCCCAACAGTTTCCCTTCTCAGGAACAAGGGGAAGCCCTCACCCTGCCCCTGGCAGCACCACAGAACCCTCCAGCAGGAATGATGATTGGGAACTCAGCTCAGAGCCTTGGACAGCCCCAAAAACACCACGGGGTTGGTGCTGGTGGCTGGCAGATCTGCCCCAGGAGCTCTCAGGATGGAACCTCTGCCCTAATCAGCTGCTGAAGGGCTGCAGAATTGAGCAACTCCACTGGGAAGGGTAATGGGATGCAGCAGAGTGACTGGAACTGCTGGGGGAGGGCATGAAGGGAAAAAGCAAGGCCAGAAGGAGCTGAAAAACCTCAAGAAATCTCCTTCTGCCATCTCAGCCACCAAGGCTGGGATCCTGAGAGCTGCTCCTGCCCCACAGGGCAGGGCTGGGGAATCCTGGCTGGAATGAGCTGCTGTTCCAGGGGTCTGGCCACAGCATGGCAGGGAACAGAGATTCCCCCTTCCCATTCCCTCACAAATACCTTATGGCCCATGAAGATTCACCCACATGGATCACAGAGCCTCCACACCACACTACTGATCAATACTGTCACCCCCAGTGACATCCTGGGACACAGAAATGGCTGGACTAGGTCAGAGCGACCCCATCCAGTCGAGGATGTTATCTCAGAGAAAAGCAGGGAGCTGACACCCAGAGGAAGGCACAGATTCATCCCCTCATATTTTCCTTTCTTCCAGCCAGCTGCACTTCCAGAGATTGTCACTGAACTTAGAACGTGTCCCTTGGCAGCAAAAACTCACACACTCCTGTGAACCCAGCCTGGGAATAAGAGGACAGGAAACAACAGGCAAGAAAGAGCAAATGTGTARTAAAGGTTGAATTTCTACTAAATTTGTGTATTTAGGGGTCAGAGTCTTTGTGGCAAGGAAGGAGCACAGTTCAAGGAGTGAGAGAGGTTTATTCATTGAAAGCAGTCTCAACAAAAGGAGGAAAAGGGATAAAAACCCTGAGGTCAGAATTTGTGAACATGTTTAAATATGAACTGTCCTGCCAAGCAGAAATTACTACACACAAAGATACTGCTAAGGGCAAAATGTCAACAGAGCCTCAGGTTCATCATCCAGAATGCAACAAACACTTGTTTGTAAGCAACTACACTTTAATTGTGAACATACCAAGAATATGAAGTTTATTGATCAATAATCACAGGCTGCCCACTGTAATCAAAACAGAAGAGTTGGGYTTTTTTGCAGGATAAGATAAGGTAGAAGCTGGGCAGGAAGGAAGAAAGCACAGAGCTCTACACAAAACAGAATAAATGCTGAGTGAGTGACTGTCATCCCTATTGCCCACATGCTCACAGCTGCAGCGTTTTGTGATGGAGGAATTTCCAAWATGCTGTTCTGCCCTTCAGAGCTCACAGGGGGAAGAAGTTCTGCAGAATCTCCAACTTGAACAACCCTGACTGAGCTGCATTCCAGCATCTTTGTCCGAGGCTGCATGCACAGAGAGCCCACAGACTCTGTGAGGTTCCAGAGGATAAAACCAACACCAAAARCTCGGCGAGCATCTCCAGCACAGAGCCCAGCCAGGAGGAGCCAGGCAGATCTGTGATTCTTACCTTTGCAGCATGTGGTACCTCATCTCCTGACTCTGCTCTGCAGAATCCTCCATGCTGAGTGCAGCAATTACTGGATTTCGGGCTCGCTTACGGCTCCTCTCCGCAGCCGCAGCTCTTTAATTTTTGCCTCAAGGAAAAGCTGCAAAGAGCCTCAGGCGATTGACTGCTCCAAATCCCTGAACCTTTGTCCCTGGCTCCCCCCAGGGCCGTGTCACCCTCCGGTGACGCAGCAGCAGAGGGGACCGGCCTCTCTCTGTCACTGGAGGAGAGCAGCTGATCGGCAAAGGGAGAAAAGCAAAAGCAGCCACAGGTTACGTAATGAGCTTTAGCGCTGGCCCCGCTGCGGCGGCGGAACGGCGGCTGCTCCGAGCACGGGAACCCCGGGATGGGCTCCCAAACCGGGCTCACACCAGGAACGGGGTGCAAAATCCTCCTACAGCATCCACAGGGATGCAGCATCCCCAGGGATGAGCAGGTGAGCCAGCACATCCCCAGCTGCGACCCCAAGAAGTCAGCCAGCTTGTAGGGTTTAATGTGGGGTTTGCAGGGAGGTGACAGGGACAGCGTTTCCAGGGCTGCAGAGAGGAATGTCACAGGCAGCTCGTGCAGGCACGCAGACACAGTGTGACACAGCTGGCAGGCCAAAATGGACATCAGCCTGGCAGCTGGCACACCCTGGATACATCACTTACAATTTCTGTGCCTGTTTCCTGCCCATCAGATGGAGATGAGACCACTCCGAGTGCTGGAAGAATAAATRTCCTCAAACTGAGCGCTACAGCATGGCAGGGTCCAGTAACAGCAGTGCAGGAAGGAGGAGTTTTCTCAGTACCAGAATCATGGAACATCCTGAGCTGGAAGGGACCCACAAGGACCATCAAGAGCCAGGASAGTGCCATGGTGAGGGGCAGCAGCAGTGCCTTGTGCTGCCAGCTCTGGGCACAACCAGGGAGCAGGAGGGAACAGGGACAGCGACACGCTGCGGAGTGAGGGCAGCCTCACTGCCAACAAACCTCACCAGAGCCAAGAGATCCCAGGGAAGGAACAGAGTTTAACACCAGAAACACCCCAACGTGATGTATCTACCCCAAAACTCAATGCCTCTCACGTGCCAGCTTTCATTCCTCTTGCAACAGCAACTCAAACTGCCCAATGATTAGGTACTCCATAAAATCCACATTTAATTCATTTCCCAAAGCCCCACCCCCAGCCCCCAATCCAAACAATTTCTGCCCAGCGTGGCAGTAAGGAAACAAATCCCACATGTACATCCAGCTTGATGTGGCACCGGTTAAAAACATTCCCTGTGCCTTGTACCAKCTGAAACCACTGCTGTGAGAGAAATGGCTACGATTTGCTGCAGGAGGAGCAAGCATTGGTTAAAAATATTCCCTTCTGCCAGCTGAATTCGCTGCTGAGAAATCAATGGCCACGATGAGCTGCAGCATCCCCAGGAAAATGAGCTCCACATAGATGCAGGGCTGCCCATCACACACAAACACACACACGCTGCACAGAACGCTCCTCAAACCCCGCTATCCACAAAACCCAGCCCCTCCTCGGTGCCCAGGCTGCTGCCAGACAAAGGGAAAAGCTGAGCCTGCTCCTCTCCAAGGGAAAACCCTTCCTTGRGGACACGTACCTGAGGCACAGGGCAGCCAGGAGCGGGCACTGGTCCCAGCAGTGCCACATGCCAGCGCTGTCGCTGACGGGGCAGGGATGCACGAGCTGCGCGGGTGGAAGGCAGCCTGGAGCAGACTGCAGCACACAMACACACACACAAACACAATCCCCAGAGAGAGAYTGGGGAGTGTTTCCCTCTGGATCTGGCCTCTGAAGGGTGTGGAAAGCACGGCTCTCCCCAGCCATTTGGGCCTCGTGTTTTGTAAATATGATGAGAACACGTATTTGATTTGGGTGATAAGGCTCAGGCAGCTGAAGCCTCTCTAAGATATTCTCCAGTTTTAGCTCTGCCCTTGCATCCTCTTTATCAGGAAGGAAGGAGTAGAAATGCTGTCCAGCAAGGGATGCAGAATTGCACAGCTGGAAAAAAAGGCTCCCTGTGCCTCAGGTAACAGGTSATGGAGGCAGCAACCTGCACCCAAAAACTGTTCTGCCCAGAATTTAAAGAGCCAGAATTGGCTTGAACAGATTGTGTCAAAACCAGGGCTTCACCTAGAGATCAAAAYAAATGGAACTTGACTCAGCTCTGACAACAAATTGAGCTTGAGGATTTCAGGAAATTAAATAAAGGATGCACCACAGCTCTCTGTGGTAAATAACTTCCGTTACATGCTAACATAGAATTCCAGCATCAGTTCAGGCAGGGCTTTGGCCTAAAGCAGGAATTTTTACAGAGCCCAAATAGAGGGCTGGATTAGCTGAATAGTTGCCAGAATTTCTCCCAAATAACCAAGTGTCAACAGTTTGCCAGACATTCCTTTTCCTAACCACACACCTGGCTGTTTATCTGCCATGCCAGGAACAGGACCATCCCCAGGATGCACAGCCCAAATCACTGAGGTTCCTTGCAAGTCCAAAAGCAACACCCTGACACTCWAAATACCCAGCAAACCCAAATCAATCCAAATAACAGCCAAATTTAAATCAAACTGATATCCATACTCCAGTTCCTAAACCCACAAAGTGTTCAAAGAGCTTTACTTTTACATCCTCATGAATTATAAAATTCCTGGAGCAACAAACAGCTCCACACTCTCCAGGTCAACCTTTGGCACCCAGATAAAAGTGAACAACAACAACAACAACAACACAAGATCATTCTGCAGCAGAGAGCTGAGTGGAATCAGAGTCCCTGGCACAGAGCCCTCCCCGTGCTCCTTGGCAAAGTTCAAGTGTAGAACAGATCTGATCTGCAGCAACACGAGAATGGACCTTTTAAAACCAGAATTAGGGGGCAGGTGGGRGAGTTTCACATTAAATTTACCCCAAGTAAGAGATTTGTTATCTTTCAGTTGGAAGGATCAGATAAGGGAGCACGTGGGAGCACTGTCATGCTGTGCTATCTCAGCCAGGTAATCTSTGCCAAATCTCCCAACAAATGGCTGAATTTAGAGAGGACATTTCCCCTGTTAACTGAGGGCAAAGGGAGTAAAACAACACCAAAACAAGAATACAACCCCACAGCACATTTGTACCTCCCTGCCCACAGCTGGGCTAAAACCACAGCAGCACCAAAACTTTCACAGGATCAATGCTGCACAGTGCAAGCTCCCRACCACAAACTGCTGGGCTGGAAAGGAATTTTTTTAGATTCAGAACAGGCTCAAAAGGATCTTTCATTACATTCAGGACTCTGTGCAGTCACTCCAGGGCTGGTTTCTAAGCAGGCACCTCGTCCCAGTGCCAGGCTGGGCACACTCAACCACTACTGTCCAGGCTAAAATTGAGGCWTTTGTCCAAATTTCCTTTAGTAGATGATTAGTTCTGCTGAAGCATCTCAATAATTTATTGAAACAATACACTGACAAATCAAACCAGCATTAGGAGTGAAGAGCTAAACTCTGTGGGCTTCATATGAGGTAACAGCTGAACTCCATCCAAAAATTTGGCTTGCAGCTGATACAAGTGGATTGTCAGGTGACTCTGTACACCCATGTCACTGCTTATGAAACCAGAGCCCTGATGGACAAACACCAGAAGACATCCAGGTTTTGTTCTATTTTAAACAAGAATTTGATACAAGATACCGTCTTGGAAGCTAGAAATTAAATTTAGCAATAATCAAGAACAATTTATTAAACAAAACAGATGGGCTTTCCAAAGTACTTTCCAAGGGKCATTTATGGAGGAGTTTCTTAATCTGCCACTAAAACTTCAGAAAGGAGCATAGCAACTCTAAAACAGCTCACTACAACACAGGGAAAACTGTGTCCCAGCAGGACTGGCTGGAAGTGCTGATGGAAATTTTTGAACCCAGAGACAAAAAAAAAAAAAAAAAAAAAAAAAAAAAAAAAAAAAAAAAAAAAAAAAAAAAAAAAAAAAAAAAAAAAAAAAAAAAAAAAGAAGGGAAAAAATGGCATGTTTGGTTTTATTATCTAAAGCTGCAAAACGCAGCAAAGACTATCTGAACACTCAGCCTGTGAGTTTACCCTCCCCACACACCAACTTTTAAGAGCTGATGTTCCACACACTACAGCAATTTGAAGTTCATTCTCAGAGCGTGGCTTTCTCAATYCTACAGAGCAGCAGCCAACTGGCACAACTGAAGGGCTCCATGGATTTCCAGGGGCAGGAGAGCCCAGAGTGCACAACCTGTCCCAGCAGGAGTGTCTTTAGCAACAGCATGAACACTTCACAAGATCGATAAGGTGCCCTCACAAACCTCTGGCAGCTGAGCAAATCGTGCATGTTAATCGTAATTGTTGCCTATAAAATGCTCAACTCAAATATGAGCCATCTCTGKTTTTGTCCTGTGGGAAAATCACCAGCAAACAGAAAGATTTTTGGCAAYTTCTTCCAMAAGATATGCTYCCTTGGACCTTGTGTGACCCGTTGSCYAAAGGGTAMAGAGCTCCMTGTGAATTTATCATTTGACAAAGTGTGGTACTGATGTGATCACCAMAAGGAAGCTGAAAGCAAGAGCACCTCTGTTCCATTAAGTGACTGCCACAGAGTGACTCCAGGCAAGTTGTTGAACTTGTCTTTGCTGTTGTCTTTGTCTTAGTTTCTCCATCTGTAAACACGATTTAGAAATCTTCTGATGAAAGGGACAACCATCCTGAAAAGTACTTCAACCCATCGGAGTTTATCTTAGAAAAACAGCCCATAATGCTGTAACTTTCTTGTTTGAATTGGCATTTCTTTCCAATTTAACTCAAAAGTCAAGTGCTCCCCAAGGTGATTGCCAAAGTAAGCAGGTTACAACAGAGGTGCCCAAGGTTGCACTGAGGCTCTGCTGCCAGGCACTGTCCTGGAAGTTTCTTTTTCTGCTATTGCCCATTTATACACTCGTGGTTATGTGTTCATCCAATTTTTTCTATTCCTAAAACATATAGAGTTACAATTTCCTGCTTCAAAATTACCTTTTGTGCTGCCAAATCGTGGCAACTGGCAGGCTGTGGAAAGGTAACCCTCTGTAAATTTGCTTTAAGGTTTTACATCAGTTGTGTGAGTGCCAGCTGGCTGAACATGCCAAGCAGCCTGACCATGACAGCTCTGCCAATGTCACCTTTCTGCCCCAACCTGAGCAGTCTGGCACTGTGTGTTCCCAGAGGATTCTCTCTAAAATAGGAAGGGAGCCACCAAAAAAAAAAAAAAAAGGAGAGATTCCAGTTCCTTAATCTGCACAAGCAAAGAAACCAGCAAAACAGAAGAACAAGGATTCACTGGTTGTGTAAATATCTACTACTGTAGTAGCCATTGATCTACCCACTGTCAATTCTTTGGCTACATTTAAAGCAGAAAATCTCATACAAAGTTAAAATAAGCAAATACTGCTCTTGCTCTCAACAAACAGCCAAAAAAAACATGAAGACAGTTCCATTTTCTGAAAGCCAGGACAACACAGACAGTCCTAAGGAATTTAGGCACAAATAATTTCATGAAAACCAATGGAAAATGGAAGGGTTTGATACAGACAAACATGCAAGAGGTCATTTAGAAACAGAACACTGCAAGTCTTGGCACCACCAAAACATCCAAAGCCAAAGATGGATATAAAGCTGGACCTTTGGATTATCTTTGGAATTGGGAGGGTTAAAAGACTGAAGCTCTAATTATCTCTACCTCATATGGCTGGCCAGGCCATCCTGAGCATTTGGGAGCCCCAGGTCCGACAGGGAATCCGAGCAGACAGACACAGGTGACAAAGACCTYTCCTTCTCCTCCAGCAGATCCAGTTTCACCAAGGAGCTGGTCTCATCTTCTGAGTTATCCTCTGACACGGAGCCAATGATGAAGCGTGAGTGAGCGTTCATGTCCAGGGMTTTATCAGATTGGGAGGACTCCTCCATGGCTCCCACAAACTGGGCTCTCAGCACTGCAAGGGCCAAAAGGAAGGAGAAAAGCAAACCTGAGGTGAATACCTGACTGGGAGGGCAAAGCAAGGTTCACTGATGGGAAATGAAGTGTTAAAAGGACAGAGCTGGACCCTGAGACTGGGATCAAAGCCAGTTCTGCTCTAAGAATTTAATTCTCTGTTTGCACAAGGACTCAGATTCAGAAGCTGCAGAACCTTCCACCTTAGACAAAGCTGCAAGAGTCACTTAAAAGGAAAAAAAAACAAACACCCAAACAAAAAAAAAACCAAAATCCACACCAGACCCAAAACCTACAGACAAAGGCAGGGAACTCTAAGTATCAAAAATAACAGGATCACAGAATCCCAGTCTGGCTTGGGTCAGAAAGGACCTTAAAGCTCATCTCCTCCCACCCCTGCCATGGGCAGGGACACTTTCCACTAGTCCAGGCTGCTCCTGGCCTTGGACACTTTCAGGGATGGGTTTGAGCACTCAAATATTCCAGCAGGGAATTAAAGCATTTTCTTCAAAATTAAAAAAATAATCACAACTGAGAAAAAACCATGAGAGATGTGGAAAACAAAAGAACACCCCACAGGACAAAGGTGGAATGGGGAATAAACCTTTGATACCCCCTGCTCTGCCTGATTTTGCTGCATCTACATGACAACCACACACATCATTAGGAAATGAGGAATGCACTAACCTCTTGCTATCCGTGCAAACTGAGCAGTTATCCACTCCCAAAACGAACTGGAAAAGAAAAGAGTTAGGAAGTAAACACTAGGGTTACAATGAAGCATGTTCCATGTGTGTTCTCCTRTTTATACCATCAAAATTGCYCTGAAAAAAACACAGTGACACCACRGAACTTGYTCCAGGTACAGACTGACCCRGGAGCTGAGCCTGCAGTGCCCAAGTCCAACTGTGGCACCTCCTGCTGGTCCATCCTTCTGGAACCTTCTGAGAGACCTGACCTTCCCACCTGCCAGGCAGTTTTGTTTCTCAAAGGAACAGGTTGTGCCAGCACTATCCACTCATATCAAACCTCTTCTGTCAACTTCTGCACCTGCTGGCTGATTCCAGCTGAATCCCAAGGAGTAAATCCCAGTGAAAACCTGCTAATTACAGCCACATTGTGCCAAGCACAAGGATGTGGCACCATCAGCTCGATAGGAACACAACAGCTCTCCAAAAACCTGGCCCGTGGTGTCACACAAATGGGACATGATGGTGCCTTGAATGAGGCCCAGACAAGCATTTCTAGCCAGAGCAATCCCTAAACACCAGGCTCCCGCTTTCCATCAGCAGYTGAGAATTCAAAACTCATCCAACTGGCTCATGCACTTTTGCCATGAATGTACTTGACTGAATTATTTAGATCAAATCCTGTGTTGACATCACTCCTCCCACAAACTCCCATTGCCCTGGGGCCACGGGCACTTCATTTGACAGAGGCATCATTAACCATTTTATAACTGAAAAGATACAAATATTTGTCCCACATTGGCATTAAAAGCATTCTTAAAAACCCTTTTTTTGAGGGGAGAGAGGAGAAGGAGGAGGAGGAGAAGCATGACCAGAAAGTCTCCCTATCYACCTGTGATGTGCAAACCAAACCACACAGGGAGATTTCTGTAACTGAGGTGCTCACACAGCACAAATCAAATTTTGTGCATACAAAGATGCAGACAGTATTTATGTGTATATTTATCCTGGCATCAGATCACTCCTAAAGATTTTCATCCAGACAGATCTGCTGTTGGCACAAGCACCACCCTGAAGAGCCTGGGATGCGGCCAAACTAACTCCAACACTACTTCATTGAAGAAAAACCTTTTCTAATTTCAATAACTAATATATTAATAAGCAAGTTTCAAGGCTTTTTCTATTTTTTGGAAGCAGAGGAACTGGAATATCGAAACATTTCACTCAAATATTCCACGAGAAACCACTCACCCAAGGCCATGCACTGCCACGCTCACACAGCTTCACTCCAACACCCTGTTTGTCCAACTCAAACCCCAAAAAATCAGCTGTTATCCATGAAACCCCACTCAGGCCCATTTGCCAAGGCTTTTCCAAGGCCTGGGAGCCCAGTCCCAAAGGCAGGAGTTCTGCTGGGGTTGTGCAATCAGTGCTGGGCTGGGGCGATAAGCTCGGCTTGTTCTCAGCAYGCTAAGAGTCCTCGTTCATATTTAAATTAATTTCAGCATTGTCTGGGGCTGAATTATAGGGGGACATTCTCAGAGATCTCSTCCCTGAAGCCTCAAGGTGTGCACTGCACTCTGGTATATTGTATAGATAGAAATACAAAGGTCAATTATATATTCACAAATCCAGAGGTGAATTTTTTATAAATATGGAGGYATATTACACACACAAAAATACACTTGGATTACCTATACAAATAAAGAGGTATATTTTATATACAAAAAGGTGTATTATGTATATAAATACAGGGATATGTTTTATGTATATACAAGTAAAGGGGTGTATTACATATTTACAAATAAAGGTGTGTATTATATTTATGCACCTCTGTCTGTTGTACTGGCTCTCTGAAATGCAACTGCCACAGTTCCATTTTTACACAAGCACCTTGAATTCTGCTCAGCACCAAGATTAAACTGTTTATTTGTCCACAAACCACTGCACTTGTACTGTTTGTTTTAATAATGTTGAACTAGACCCTAAAACCCAAAATCATCCCCATCCTCAGCTATGCACAGTCCCTTGTGCTGGTGCCAACAGCCTGTAAACTTCTGCAGAGACTGAGAAAAGCCTAAAATTTATAGAAGGATGAAGACTGAGAGCTCAATCCTGTGAAGATGGAAGGACTGGTAACACAACTGAGCCTCCTCAGGCACAGAAATACCTTCATCACAGCTGGATCTACACAGAGCCTGAGCCTCACTCCCTTTTTTTGTAGGAAATCAGCTCACAGAGCTCCAGAGGCAGCACTTCCCCTKCTCTGCAGGTATCCAGGCATGTAACACCCAAATCGTGTCCGTGCTGTGAGCAACAAAAACCTCTGCAATCCAAACTCAAAAAGTGCCATGTCTGGTTTTGCCTGAGGTGAAACAAACTCCTCCGCAGCTCTGCTACTACCATGAGTCACATCTTTGGTTTGACAGTGAAATGCACTTGTAAGAATASCAGACTTCAGAAGTTTTATAACAGCTTCACTCTAAAATCACTTTTAATATTGTAAAATACACCCAGGCGTGAAACCTGGGCAATGACAGCTGGAAATTAAAATTTCTTATTTTTCTCTAAGCCATCCCATTCTGAAGASAAATCCACTACTGAAATGAAAATCAGTATTTCATGTGGGCTCTTTCAAAGAATTAGAGTAACATTCCTGCAATAGCTATATGGCATATAAAAATGAAATTAATAAAACTGGTTGTATTTAAATGTCTCCTRATTAAAGCCCAGGGAACAGTGGCATTGCTGATCAACAAAAATCACTTTAAAGYGATGAAACGGATTTGTGCTCTCACTGCCCAACCTGGAGGAACACAGTTAACAGAAAACAATGGAGAAAAAATTGTGAAATTAAAAATAGAGGCACTTCTCCTGAACACAAAAAAAATCAGCAAGGTGCTCACCTATACCAGGGCTGGGGGGGTGGTTCCAGGTTGGGAGAAGGTGAAGTGAACATAAATAACAGAAAGCAACGGAGAAAAAAAACGTGAAGACAAATCAAAAATAGAGCCACTTCTCTTGAACACAAAAAAATCAGCAAGGTGCTCACCTATACCAGGGCTGGGGGGGTTGGTTCCAGGTTGGGAGAAGGTGAAGTGAACACAGTTAGCAGAAAGCAACAGAGAAAAAATTGTGAAGACAAATGAAAAATAGAGCCACTTCTCCTAAACACAAAAAAATCAGCAAGGTGCTCACCTATACCAGGGCTGGGGGGGAGTGGTTCCAGGTTGGGAGAAGGTGAACACAATTAACAGAAAGCAACGGAGAAAAAAAAAAGTGAAGACAAATGAAAAATAGAGCCACTTCTCCTGAACACAAAAAAACCAGCAAGGTGCTCACCTATACCAGGGCTGGGGGGGTGGTTCCAGGTCGGGAGAAGGTGAAGTGATGATGCTCCCCACTCTGAACAAGGCACAGTGTGGCTCCCTGGCCRCGCTGTTTTAACGCCCCCACGCAAGCGCTGAGCCCGGCACGGTGCCRGCCCCACCTGAGCCTGCCTCCCGGTTAATCATTGGGCATTGCTTCACCTCCCAGCCCAAAATGTCCTGGGCACRCACCAAGCACCCCCCGAGGTCCTGCAGGAAAGGTTCCTCACAAACTCGGCGAGCAGCTTGGGCTCCACAGTACCAGAAAGATCCAAAGCTACTGGAGAGTGTCCAAAGGAGGGATGTGAGGATGGTGAAGGGTTGGAGGGGACTCACAAGGAGCAGCTGARGGCAATGGGTTTGTTCAGCTGGAGCAGAGGAGACTCACCGGGGGTTGCAGCTCCACTTTCTGCCCCTGTGACCAGGGACAGGACCCGAGGGAACGGCTGGACTGTGTCAGGGCAAGGTTAGGCTGGATATCAGGAAAAAAAAAAACACCTAGAACTTTCCACCTGTGGATGCAGAATCACAGAATCATGGAATATCCTGAGTTGGAAGGGACCCACCGGGATCCATCCAGTTCAACCCCCAGCCCTGCACACTCACCCCAACAATCCCACCCTGGGCATCCCTGGCAGCGCTGTCCAAAACTCCCGGAGCTCAGACAGCCCAGGAGCCGGGACCATTCCCTGGGGAGCCTGTTCAGAGCCCCAGCACCCTCTGGGGGAAGAACTGTTTCCTATTATCCAGCCGAAACCTCTACAGAGACCAAAATAAGAGGCTGTATTTACAGCTATCCCAGTTTGCTAAAACACTCGAGACTGTCTAAATCCCACAGTCTTGGAGAGAATTTGGCATCACTTAGTTTGCTGAATAATTCCTGCCTGCTAAACTGGAACAGACTCCACTCACGCTTCAGACACTTTTTCAAACACAGTACTTCTCATTTTAAACTTTTTCARTAATATTTAAGAGAAAGGAGAGGCAAGCAAACAATTTTGTTTGCTCTGCCGATTTTCTTTTAAAACTTCACTGGTTTTGAGCATCCCAGGGCTACTCTCAACCCCTCGGGCAGAACCGGATCCGAACTGATCCCCAGGATCCTGAAACCCCCGCAGGGATGGCAGAAGGATGAGATGGAGGAGGGATGCCCGGGGCTCCGGCCCGCGGTGTGCTCGGTGCCGGACTCGCCGCCGCCCACGTGTTGTTGCACGGTGCGAGGGGAGCGGGATGGCCACGCGAGACACCGGCGGCACCGGGGGGCACCGCCCGCGCTGGCCCGGACGGAGCGCATGGTGCCGTGAGGGAACCGGGCGGCGGCTCCTGCGGCGGGCAGGGGCGGCCCCACGCCGGGAGACCCCCGGCTCAGATCATCCCGGCCCGGCTCGGCATCCCGCCACCTCCCGCCGGCACGGCATGGCC
>NW_026623849.1:121015-125243 GCF_030028575.1 Malurus melanocephalus | reverse complement strand
TTCTTCTCGGTGATGCCCAACCATAGCACAAGAGAAAGCAGGCAGGAACTGATGCATACAGAGTTCCACCTGAACTGAGCAAGAACTTCTTTCCCGTGCACGGGAACAGACACCAGGGAGGGTGTGGAGTGTCCTCACTGGAGATATTCCAGAATGCTCTGGATGCAATCCTGTGCCACGTGCCCCAGGATCRCCCTCCTTGAGCAGGGAGAAGGAASCAGGCSACCCCACTGTGTTTCCTATCCCCTGACCCATCGTGTGAGTCTGGGAGCAGGAGACCCCAGCCCGGTCCCTGCACACGAGGTCCCCGCGTGGCTCGGGGACACTGCCCTGTCCCTGCCTTGGCACAGGAGGGGAGGACAGGGCTGATAACAGGTGGTGAGGACACCAAAGCAGGGCCAGGCACTGCCAGCGCCTCTCCSACTTGTCATTGACCTTCAGCGGCTTGTTCTGTAGAGGGACTATGGTTTAAACAACCACCCCTCTTCCTTTTTTTCACGTTTTGTGTTTTATTTAAACTCTGTGGCATTACAGGTGCTGAAATTTAAATGGAATGGGTAACACAGGTTTAAATCCTAATGCTGCTGGATCTGGTGAACTGTGCAGGCTGATCCTGCTGGAGGTGCCAGGGGGTACAAAAGCCCAAGGATCTGCACAGAAGTGGGGACAGAACAGTTCTCTGTTCCAAATACAGATAATTTCATTTTCATCAAGGCAGTGGTTAGAAGATGTGAGACTGTGCAAGAAACTACACTGATCTGGGAGCACCTGGTGGGATGTGTGCCCACTGCAAGCAATAATTACCCAGCCAGAAAATCCAATCTGAAGCTTTGTAGTTAATAAAATTATTAGGGGAACAGACTATATTCTCACATAAATTTGGAGAATTTGGGCATGGACACTTTTATTCTTACCTCTGTAGACATAAATATGTAGATGTCTTTTATATGAAGAATCTCCCTCTGGTTAAATATTTAATGAGGGAGCTAAAAGAGAAGGGGTTTTGGTGATCTCAGTGCTAAATCCCAGCTCCTGCAGAAGTGAGGGGGAGTGCTTGTCTTGCTGAGGGGCTGGTCCCAAATCACTGATAATAACTACATACAGAGCTTACAAAACCAGGGGATTACGACAGGTGCTGAGTTCATCTGGCTGCTGTTCCCAGAGCTCCAGGCGTGCTAAAACCTGCACCTGCACACTGCCTGGCTGCCCTGCCCAGCACATCCATCCAGGGACAAGCACTGTCCAAACACTGCTGCAGGAAGAGTTGCTTCAYACAATGAAATCCTGCAGCAGCTCTTCCATTCAAGGGCAAACCGAGGCACGAACACGTGAAAAAGAACATGTTAAATATATTAAGCTTAAAAATCCAGCATGAAATTTARCTAATAATARTAGTGGTGGAGTCCCCAYCCCTGGAGGTGTCCAAGGAGWGCCTGGACATGGCACTCAGTGCTCTGGGYTGGGTGACAAGGTGGGGATYRAGGTTGGACTCAATGATCTTGGAGGYCTTTTCYAACCTAAATGATGCTGRAATTCAAGTTTGGGCAGGAATAACCTGTGTTTTAATAGGAGCACATTGTTTCACAGAGTTCAGACACACTTTCCAACAGATTTTTTGGGGTTTTCTTGAACCATAACCACTTCTGCTTTGGAGGAGGGGTGGTAAATGCACGTCATTTTCCCGTCATGCTCCAAAACTGGATTCAGTTACTTACTCTCATTCCAAGACTTGCAAGCACGTGCACTGTGAACTCATGCTACTCTGTTTTCTCAAAAAAAAGGAAGTTTAACCTTAGTTAACAAACTCAAAAAAATAAGGGGAAATGATTTTACCTTTCGTGACACCAAATGCGGGCTCCACCTCTCTTGCCTGGGCTCTGATGACATCCCCARTGCAAACACAGGACAGATCATCCCAGGTGAGGGGGTTGGTGACACTTTCAGCCTGGCACCACTCATGCCCTGGCAGCCAAGGAACAGAGACAAAGGTCAGATCACTTTTTAAAGCAAAATCATGGCTTAGCTGTTCAAAAAAAAAAAAAGTTACAGAGAATTTTAAACCTTAGAAATGGGATGTGAATCTTCTCAATGCTCAATCTGCCTGTGCTCAATCTGTGCAAAGGAAATCTGTTTTACACCACCTGGTAGATTGTAAATATTAAATATTTATACTAAAATCCATCCCTACCGACCATGAATATCTGAACTAAACAGGCATGCAGAATAAATACAGACAYGCCAGCCCTCGAGGCTCCATTTGCTCTTGTTTTAAACACAAACACCTTAAATAATATCAACGCTCATGAGAAAGTTTTCAGGATTCTCTGGAGTCTCAGCCACTTGAAATGTCAGCGGCTATTTGAGATTGAACAGAAATATTTCATCCTTCCGTGCTCGGGGACACAAACGTGTGGTTACAGAGTGTTCCAAAGCCCGAAGCTCTGGAGGAAAAGGTGATTTCCACCGCCACCGTGTGTCCGAGGCAGAAAACGCCGACTTCCCCAAAAAATCCACCCACTCAGGAGCCATCAGGGGTCTGTGGCTTCAGCTCAGGTCAGCTAGGAGACGTCGTGTCACTAAAACATTGGTCTGAAAAACTTCTAGGACTCCACAGATTGTTCCTCATGAATATATTTTCATTCCCGTGCCACAGGTGTAACAGAAAGACCCTTAATACTGAAATACCCAAAGCCACTATCCCTAAACCTAACCCTAACCCTAACCCATAGAAAGCTGCAGGTCTTAGAACAGCAATTTTACCTTGCAAATGTATCACCTTTCCTGGGAACAGCTGCTGAGAAAACTCCCATATGCTGATTCCTTCCATTAACCACCCAGAGTTCTAATTCCCAGACACAGGAAAAACCTGTTAGCAGAAGCAATAAATATTTCATTGACATTCCAAACTCTGCCTCTCCCAAATTCTGCATTTTTTTCCCATAATTTTTCACATGCACKTGGAGCCCGGGCAAAAGGAAAAGGAAATAATCACCAGTATTTTTAATCTTGTTGGTAAAGGAGCAGAGATGGACAAGGGGGAATGGCTTCACACTGGCACAGAGCAGGATTAGATGAGATAGTGGGAATTGTTCCCTGTGAGGGTGGGCAGGCCCTGGCACAGAGTGACCAGAGAAGCTGTGGCTGTTCCATCCCTGGCAGTGCCAAGGCCAGGCTGGACAGGGCTTGGAGCACCCTGGGACAGTGAAAGGTGTCCCTGCCATGGCAGGGGTGGCACTGGGTGATCCCGTTCGGTACCTGCTGAGGGCAGGAAGGTGGGACCCTCTGGAGTTAGCCAGAGCCGCCTGGACCCTCCCGGGGTCACTCAAGGTCCCCAGGGGTCACTCAGAGCCTCCTGGACCTTCCCCGGGTCACTCAAAGTCCCCACGGGTCACTCAGGTTCCCCCGGCTGGGCCCGGACCTTCTTGGGGTCACTCAGGGCCCCCCGGACCCTTCCCGGGTCATTCAGGGTCCCCCAGACCCTCCCCGGGTCATTCAGGGTCCCCCGGAGTCACTCAGAGCCTCCCGGACCTTCCGGGGTCACTCAGGGTCCCCAGGGGTCACTCAAGAGTCCCCCGGACCCTCCTCGGGTCATGCAGGGTCCCCCGGGGTCACTCACGGCTCCCGAACCTTGCCGGGGTCACTCAGGGTCCCCAGGGGTCATTCAGAGTCCCCCGGACCTTCCCGGGGTCACCCAGAGCCCCTCAGACCCTCCCCGGGTCACTCAGGGCCCCCCGGGATCACTCAGTACCCCCCGGGATCGCTCAGTGTCCCCCGGGATCGCTCAGGGCCCCCCGGGATCGCTCAGTGTCCCCGGGATCGCTCAGTGTCCCCCCGGGATCACTCAGTGCCCCCGGCCGGGATCGCTCAGTGTCCCCCGGGATCGCTCAGTGTCCCCCGGCCGGGATCTCTCAGTGTCCCCTGGGATCGCTCAGTGCCCCCGGGATCTCTCAGTACCCCCGGGATCGCTCAGTGTCCCCCAGGATCGCTCAGTACCCCCGGGATCGCTCGGTGCCCCCGGCCGGGCGCGGTGCCCCCGGGATCGCTCAGCGTCCCCCTGGGATCGCTCAGTGTCCCCCGGGATCGCTCAGTGCCCCCCGGGATCGCTCAGTGTCCCCCAGGATCGCTCAGTACCCCCAGGATCACTCGGTGCCCCCGGGATCTCTCAGTGCCCCCACCCCAGGATCGCTCAGTGCCCCCCGGGATCGCTCAGAGCCCCCCGGGATCGCTC
>NW_026623849.1:104031-119225 GCF_030028575.1 Malurus melanocephalus | reverse complement strand
GGGATATGGGCAGTGCTTCTGGGAGGTGCAGAGTACTTCCTTACACAACAGCTGCTCATAACTCTTGCTCAGCTCTTCCATTCCCAATGTAACTCTCAGTTTGGGATTATATCCCCATCACTCCACATCTCCATGTTTGATTTCTTCCCATCCCCAGAGAACAGACTCTGAGCTGTGTGGAATGGGGTCCCGAGGCTGCTGAGAGAGAGCCCTTCTGCTTCCTGTTCATCCTGGGAGGGTCCCACCTSCGGAGGAGGCGGCTGCAGGGAGACAGTTCCCTTTGGGATACAGTTTGGGACCAGGCTCACGCTCTGGGGTTTAGGCCAGAGTTTTACTCCGAGGAGCAAGACCAGCACCAGGGGGGAGTAATGGAGCGCCTGGCATCCTTCAGCAGTGAGTGCCATCAGATAATTCCACTCCCACATCTGACATAAAAAAAACAGCTACAATAGGATTTCTTGGAGCAGAGAGGTTTTGGAGTCACCATCCCTGGATATGCTGGGAAACTGTGTGGGTGTGGCACTTTGTGGTTTGGTGGTGGACAGGGCAGTGCTGGGTTAATGGCTGCACTCAATGGTCTCAGAGGGATTTTCCAACCCAAACAATTCAATGATTCCTTGACATTTGGGAAGGGTTTGCTATTGTTTAAAGCCATGGGGGAAGCAGAGAGAAAGCCAGCAGGATTTGGTCCACAGACTCACTTATTTGTACAAATTCTTCAGAGCACGGGGACACAAATGACTCAGCGTGAATTTTGTCTTAWTTCTCTCTACTTACAATTGAGCTGGTTCAAATCCATTTTCTTGGAAAAAAACTTAAAATTCCCGACTGATTTGAGTGGGAAGGGACCTTAAAACCCATCCAGTTACACGCCCTGCCATCATCCCAGGGTGCCCCAAGCCCTGTCCACCCTGGCCTTGGACACTTCCAGGGATGGGGCAGCCACAGCTSCTCTGGRCACCCTGTGCCAGGGCYTCCCCACCCTCWCAGGGAAGGATTAATTCCCAATATTCCATCTAACCCTGCTCTCTGTGAGTGTGAAGCTGTTAAACCTGARTCTGTTAATTTTATTGCACAGTTGAGTTCACATAAAATCCATAAAACCCTGATCTGGACCCACAAGAACCATCAGCTCCTGGGTAYGGTGAATGAGGGGGATTCCAAAGCTGTGCTGGTGTCACACGAGGTTCCCTTTTGCTTTCTCAGGTGACCCTTTTGATAAACCCCCATGTCGAGGCTGCTCATCATACCTGACAGAACCCTATGTGAARTGTGCTGAGTGTGGACCCCCTCCCTTCCTGCTGTGCCTGCAGGTGAGTGCCAGCAGCAGGACACAGCCCCTCCTGCCTCTAAAGCCAGCAAMGGTGCCAGCCTGCCCATGAGCACATCACAGCCTTTCTAAACTCAGATCAACACCCTTGTCAGCTCAGGGATGGGGAAATGACAGAGGGGGTTTGGAGGATGAAGGATTGAGGAGTGAGCAGGGAGAGGAGATCTTTGTGCAGCAGCCAGAGCCACCAAACTCACCTCACTCAGCCTGGCTGTGCCTCTGCATGTCTGGGGGAGTATCATTTCTGTCATCCACGGTGGCATGGAGGAGAAAATCCCATCCAAAAACTCCCCCACACCATTTTCCTGTCCGAAATAAAAAAGGAAAATCTGCAATATTGACAGTAATTGTTTGTGACCAGATGCAGTTCTTTAAAAATTACATGTGTGAGCTGGTAAGCACAGAAAGTACTGCTGGTATAATTATTACATTAATAAGTTTGTATGATTATGATTTAAAATTTGGCAGTAACCTCTAAAAGTGAAGGAAGAGCTGAGCCTTGTGCTCAGCAATGTACAATTGTGTATTGGGTGTATTTTTGCTCATTTACCTGTATTTTAAAAGCCAGAAATCTAACTGTTAAAAACAGCAGCAAACCTGGTGCTTTTTATCAGAAAACCAAGGTTAAAGGRAAACTTTGTATTCAATACTTATTAATTGCTCTGTGTTCTCTTCCTGGGAGGATTAATTTTTTTATAACACCAAACTTTTTCACCTTAATACTTAACAAAAAATTCTTGGATTCATGGGACCTCTATCTTGGGGCTAAAGACAGGCATGATACAAAGCTCTAACACAATTTTACGGGGTTTTATGGATTTTCTAAAATCAGGAAAATGGGATTTATCAGGTGGTCAGTTTTGGATAACCAGTGGTCAGGGAATAAAAGTTCAGAAAGGGCCTAATGAAAATATTTTCAAAGCAGAAATAACACAATTCTGACCTTTTGTTCTGCAGTGTTTCACCCGAGGATTTGAATACAAGAAACATCAAAGTGATCACACCTATGAGATAATGGTAAATATTCCTTTTGGATAACACCTGCTCAATGCTGGGCTCTCACCACTTCCCAGGAGTGAGACCCTTGCTTACTCATGCTACAYTGAAAGGTTAAGTGATGCAATTCTTTGATTCAAAGGTTTAAATCTATTTTTAAAAAGGAAAATATCCACCTGGAACATAATGGAGTAGTGGAGTCATTTAAAGCTGCATCTTTTTATTGTGCGTGGATAGCACAACACACCTCACAGTCCTTTAACCATGTAAATCAAATTCCAATTCTCTAGGCTTGTTCTTTTTCCTCAAAACTAATAATTYTTAAAGTCTTCAAAAATTTCTACTGTGTTTTAGAGCATAACATGGTGAAATTACAGCTGGAAGACACAACATGTACCAGTATTTGCTGTAGTTGGTGACCCAGTGCCCTAAGTAATCCAGTAATTATTCAATCAGGTTTTGTAGAAGTTTAAAACGAGCAGAATTATCTCCTGTGTGRTTCAGAACTTCTTTGCCCTTCCTGAGGTGGGTTGGAACAGAGGATCACAGCAGTTTGCTCTGCTTTTTCCTTTTCCAGACATCCGATTTCCCTGTCCTGGATCCCAACTGGACAGCTCAGGAGGAAATGTCTCTCCTGGAAGCTGTGATGGACTGTGGATTTGGGAACTGGTGAGAATTCAGTGGCTCAGCCAATTTCAGTGAATGATGGGCAGTTCTTCCTTTTCCCTGGATCTCACTGTTGAATACATCATTGACTGTTCAATGACTTACTGTGGGTGAGACACTGACTGAGCAGCTAAGGGCTTCCAGGTCCTGTTTGCATGAGTTATCTGTCTTCTCCTTTTTTCAAAATAGTTGTGTTAGAAATACAGAGCCCCAGAATTCACAGAAGCAGAATTGAGAGTTCTTTGGTGCACGTTGCTGTTAGACAGAAGTAAGAATGGAAACTGGTTTCAGGATTTCCCATTACCTGGAGTCAGTAAAGTGTGCAAAAAGCTGTCAAATAATAACAGGGAATTTTCAAAGATGTGGTGCATTCCATCAGTCAGAGGGTTTCCCATATGGAAACTGAATTACATAGTTCATGGGCACCCAGAAGGTGCTCCCTGGCTCTGGTGAGTGTTGGTTCTGACAGTGTGAGTTCAGACACCACCACAGGCCACTTCTGTGCACAAAACACAACCAATTTCTTCTCCAAAATTATCTTTCCCCCCTGGAGAAATTTTAAAAAAGCCATTTCTGTGTGGTTCACATGAATCYTCCCCCTGTTCCCACTCCAGGCAGGACGTGGCCAACCAGATGTGCACCAAATCCAAGGAGGAGTGTGAGAAGCACTACATGAAACACTTCATCAACAACCCCCTGTTTGCATCCACCCTGCTGAACCTGAAGCAGGCAGAGGAGGCTCAGCACAACGAGACAGCCATTCCTTTCCACTGTGAGTATCCCTGCCCTGCACTCTCAGGAATGTCCCTGCATTGGGTTAAATCCACCCCAAAGCTCCTTCTCTCACTCTGTGAAGCCTCTGCACACAAAGTTGACAGAGCAGGAATTTCTGCCTTTGAACATTTCCCCTGATCATTACTGTGCACACACTGTGTCCCAGGCCTAACTGCTGATTTAATTTGTCAGAAAATCACTCCTTTCAACTACGCTGATTTCACACCTCTCCCTTGAAAACTGCCTGTTAGAAAAGTCTGAGCTAAATTGCAGCAAGTTAACAAATTCTCAGTTTTCCTTGCATTTCACATCTTTAACATTCCCCCAGTCTGGCAGCTGTTCCACTCCACAGCTCCCCATCCTCTCTGGGTGAGGCAGCTGCTGGGTGTCTGGAGGTTTACATTTCCCAGCAAAGTGCTTAGAGCCAAACAGTAGGAACTGGGCAATTTTGGTTCTGTCCCTGGCTGGATTGAGTTTTTTTATGTGCCCTGGGCCAAGACAAACTCAGAGTGCCTCAGCTGGCTTTATCTGCACCCTGGGACACACAAAGCTCAGCTCCTGCACAAGGGCCTACTGAGCTTCAGACTATTATTGTCTGTAAAACACTGAGCTCCTGGGCTGGGAAGTGCTGTAAAAACAGGAGTTCTCTGCCTTTAATTGCAGCTCTGTCAATGGCCCCCAGAAGAAGGCAGATTTAACACTCCTGTTGCTATTAACTAAAAGAACCTGCACGCTGAGCYCCAGGGATCTGCAGAGGTTTAGAGGGGGATGCTGAGCTCCAAAATGTAAAGCTTACATTTTATTACCTGTTTATTGCCTTGAATTTGTGTTTGACTCTTGAGAATACTACAAAGATATCAGATTACTGCATTTTTCTCTGGATGAACTCTCTTTTCTGACTATAACACTGAATAAAAGCCCAATCAGGATATTTTTCTTCAACTAATTGTTCCCACTTTTCCTGCAAAATAAACACTTATTTACAGATCTTTAAAAAGGTGATCCCAAGCCCTACACAACAACTAAAACCCTTTGTWTTTTTCAGCTGCTGATGATCCCCCACGGCCCACCTTTGATTCCCTGCTCTCCAGGGACATGGCTGGGTACATGCCAGCCAGAGCTGACTTTGTTGAGGTAAGACTGACTCTGCTCCCGTTATTTTCAGTTTGTTTCTGAGTGCAAGCTCAGCCCACACCCCCTGTTTGCTCCTGCCTGTCTTTGGTTTTTATTCAAAAACATCAGAGGAGGGCACAGGACTGAGGGATGCTCTTAGTCCTGTGGKTTAATTTAAGGTTATCCTGCGAGGAGCAGGGAGTTGGACTCTCTGATCCTTATGGATCCCTTCCAAGTTGAGCTATTCTGTGATTAAACCTCTGGATTAATTAAGGATTTGATGACAGAGGTGGCGCTGGTGGCCTGCAGAGGAGAAGCAGCAGAGAGGCTGCAGGAGGTGCTGTTCTGCTGCCACCCTGTCACCAGATGTCCAGCCAGGGGTGGCCCTGGGGAGCAGGCTGGGTGCTGCCAGTTGGGTGCTCCAGCTCCAGCAATGCCCCCTGCCCTAGGGGAGCACACTCAGCTCTGCTCCAGACACCACTTGGGACACCTGCACTGTTTGCTGTGCTTTGAGATGGGGGCCACAGTCCCAGTTCCTGCTGCTGCAGGAGGAGTGAGTTCAGCCATGCAGGAACTTGGACATCTGAGCAGAATCTGCACAGGGCCACCCCAAGAATCCCACCCTGGGCCTGGAYAAGGCTCTCCTGGGGTGTCCTGAGCCAGACCCTTGTGGGCCCCACCCTGGCTCCAATTTCCATCCCAGTGAGGGGGTCATTACCTGATWAATGCCCACAGTCCTGTCCCAGAGYCCTGYTGCAGCTGCAGCCATGGGGGTGCATTTACAGACCCCAAGCAGAGCTCCCCTGGGGTGTTTGCTGCTCAAGGATGGAGCTTTGTGCCTCTCCATGAGTAAATATCTCTGTTCCCAGTCCTTCTGCATGCCCTGAAACCTCAGGCCAATATTTTAGTGCTAGTTAGTGACAATGTATTAATCACCTCTGWACAGGAGTTTGACAACTATGCTGAGTGGGATTTGAGAGATATTGATTTTGTAGAAGATGATTCAGACATTTTGCACGGTAAGTGCCATATTTTTGTACCCAGAAACAGGGTTTAGGATGCCTGTACAACCTTCCATTGAGTCTCTTTCTCCACACACTTTAAAAGTGAACATACACTTTTAATATTTGGTTTTTTAATGTATTCTGTGTGTCAGGGTAGGTATTAATGCATGCAGCAAGAGGATGTGTTGTGTAAGACTATGTGAGAKCCATTAAAAGTGTTGGACCCTTGAAGCTGTGTGATTTTCCATGTTCTGAGTTAGAACAGCATCATCTCTGTGTGACAACTTCCTTCTTGTTGTGAAGAAGGTTGTATAGGCCAAGATACTGCTCTGAGTTTCTGTGAATGTGGCTGCCTTAATAAAATGGAATAACAGGAATTATTAAAGTGACATTTTAATCCACAGAGAGGAAAAGATCCTGCTTTTCCCCACGTTTGTAAGTACAGGCAGGGTTTAAAAGTCCTGTGTTTATGCCTCAGAATTCTGCCATCTGTGTCAGGCAGTTCTAAGCTAAAGCCTTTGCATCCCTTGGAGACAGACAAATCCTTTTACGTACAGACAGTCTTGGCAGAGTTAAAAAAGCCAGTTTGAAGTGAAGCAGGAGCTGTAGGAATGCAAACTCCCCAGGCCCAGGGAAGGTTATGAGAGTCGTATGTCAGCCTCTCCCCTTTCAGCATTTATTGARAGGGGGCCTGGCTGGAGGCCATGGCAGGGATTCCTCGTGCCAGCTCTCTGCTGTTTCATCCTCTTCTGGGTCCTGGTGAGCTGAAAAAGCAAAATAATCTCCTACTTGTGCACATTAATTGACAGATTCATGTTCAGTCCAGCAGGTTGAGCAGCACTCCCCCATCCCCTTCTCCCAGGCACAGTTCAGCCATTTGAGGTCTCTCCTGCCAGGGCCCCAAGCTCCAGGAGTTCTGCTGACTCCTGCAGGAGCTGGATCTGTTTGTGCTCCTGTTTGTGCTCCTGTTTGTACTCCTGTTTGTGCTCCTGTACATCCTGCACCAGGGACTCCCACAATCGAGTTAAGAGTTCACAATTTAATTACCTGTTGTGTGAAAAAATACTTCCCCCCGCCTGTCCAATCTTCTGCCTGGTAATTTCATTGGATGTTCTGATGCTCTCTGCTCCATCCTTCAGTTGTCTGGGTGTTTGGGAGGGGATGGCAGGCGTTTGCTGTGCTTGGCAGAGGCTGTGCCAGCTGAATTTTGTGGTTTTGAGTCCAGCAACTCTGGCATCTGCCTGCCCACAGCTGTCCCAGCTCTGCCCACGTGAGAGAGAAATCCTCACAAAAATCGAGTCCCAGRGTCCAGCCAGCTGTTTGCCTCTCACATCAGGCATCTTGGGGAGGGAAAGAACTCTTTGCTAAAAAAAATTTGGAATGAGATCTTTCCCTCCTGTGATTTAATACAAAAAAAAAGGAAGGAGCCACATCCTCCCCGTCCTGCAGTTTTAAAGGTTTCAGCTGCTGACTTTGCTTGAGAGAATTTTGCAACCCAATTGGAGGAGCCCAGGGTGCAGAAAATGGTTCAACATGTGGGTCTGAGAGCAGGGCTGGTTCCAGGAGCCTCTGTAGCTGTCAGGCAGGGAGGGCTGTGAGGTGAGGATGTAACCCAGGGGTTTAACTTTTATAGYCCTGAGAAACCCAGATGGGGCCTCACAGCAGAGACTGAGGATCAGGCTGAGGAAAAAAAATCCCTTCTTTGTTTTCCTGCCATACATTAAACCTCACTGGGCTCAAGATTCATTTTTGAGAACTACTTTCATATTCCATTTTCTGCAAGTCACTCAGGCTGGGTCCTGGGAACAGGGTCAGTACAATTTCTGGGGTCTCTGTTTTTTTTCTCTTGGTTCAGCAGTCACAGATCAGCTGCAATGTCGAGGTTGTACATCCCACAGGAATATTTGTGCTTCCACTGAAGTGGAATTCCCCCTGTTCCCTTTCTTCCACATTTTCTTAAGTATTTTGTAAAAATATTTTGTAAAAATATTTTGTAAAAAGATTTCTTAATATTTTGTAAATTTTTTTCTTAATATTTTGTAAAAATTATAAGTTCTAGATCTGAGCTTCTTGACCTCTGTTTTCTGATGTATTATATCTTTTATATGATATATTTATAGATTTATCTCATATATTCTCCCTGTTATATTTCCCTGTGTCACTCTAAACAAATTCTTCGTATTTCCACAAGAAAATGCTTTTTAATGCAAGGTGGGAAGACTCCCAGGCAGCTTTTATGAGGAACACAGAAYCTGTACCTGCTTCCTCACCAGCCCTTCCCACCTCCCAGGGGGTCACAGACATCACTTCTTGGTGTTAGTGAGATGGCAAAAATGGTATGAAACCTCTCATGTTTCAATTAAATTCTGGAATTGTTCTCTTTTGTTCCGTGCTGGCAGTACAGTAAGGGCAGGCAAATACATATTGCAGTTACACAAAAACATAATGGACAGATCAAAAGCACCAACTAGTTACAACCCTAATTCRGCCCACAGTGCTTGAATATTTCATGAACTACAAGTTTTCATCAGGCTGAATTAGAACATTGGTAATTTATCTTTTTCCCAGCTTTTTTTTTTCCCCCTTCTCATGTAAATGATTTTYACTTCTAACACTGCGAAGTAATTGCTGAAACCACAGATTTGGAACTGCAACTGGCAGGGAAATTTGATTTGAAGCTGCAAGGCAGTRAGTGTCCTTCTCGACAGAACATGGTGTTTGTTCTCCTGCTCCAGAAGCACAGCTCTRTTTGCCACAGCTCCTTCTTCCCTCCAGGATGGGGGGATTTGGCCTGCAGCCCTCCAGGCTGTCCCAAACCCAGCACACACTGGTCACACAGGCTGTTTACTGGGATTAGTTTGCATTCTTCCCATTATCTGAGCCTGGCCTGCCAAGGCAGGTTGGCTCCCATGGAACAAAGCTCTCACTCATTAACGCTCAACAAAGTTTTCTGCAGACCAAATGAGGCTGAAGAGGAATGAAAAGCAAAGAAACTGTTTTGAACACACTYTGGAGAAACCAAAATATTTGGGGTTTTTGTGGAACGGAGGAAGGAGCCTTGAATTCTTGCCTATCAGCAGGTCCTTCAGAGCACCAGGAGCCTTATCAGTGCCCAAAATGGTCACTGTAAACCCAGATTATCTCCCATTTCCAGGACAAACACCTGCCTCCCTGCTAGAATCCGTGGGGAAAGCACAGGCAGATCATTCTCATTCCCCCAGCATCCCCTCTCTCATTTCCATGCACTGTGGAACCGTGTAGTAGTCGCAGTTATTCATGCATTGCACATTTGGTAATCGCCTGGTCCTGGGTGAATGTGGCTCTTAAAAAACAAAAGCCCCCCCAAAAGGCCGTGTGGCACCAAATACTAATTTCACTGGCAGCAAAAGCTCCATTTTTTCCCTTCATTTATTTCCTCCTCTCCCCAGCTGATCATCATTTCTTTAGAATATCGTGCACTCAGGTGAAAGCATCAAAACCCAGTGGTTAGAGGTGCATAATTACTTGTGATATTTATAGAGGTTCTCCAGTGCAGTTTCTGCATGTACTTATTAAGTCCTGCCCACACAAACCCCAGAAAATAACAAGTTGGCTGAGTTTGCAGAGGGCTTAAAAAAACTACAAAAATATTTTCCGTAAATTGGCACCAATTCCAACCCTTCCTAATGGATTTCATTCATGTTTAACTTGCTGCATTCCCAATTTCTCGTCCCCAYATTTTAGCACAAAGGAGAATTTGCTATCTCTGCATGCTCTTAAATGAAGAAAACCTAAATACTTGTTATGAAAATACACAGTGATGCTTGAAAATGCAAGAGATTTGGAACAGTAAGTGGGAATATTGCAGCACCCCTCCTATCTCATACAGAATCCTTTACCCTTAGATTAACATCAAATCAATTTGGTACAAACTGAAGGGTTTTTTTTTCTTGGGATCAAGCTCCTGAGAGAATCCCCACAGCCTTTGGGTTCAGCTGTCCCTGTTTGTATGAAATTTGATTACCCAGAGGGATGCAGGGATGAATTTCCCAGAGGCTGGGGGCTTCCTGGTGTTTACACCTCCATACATATTTAAAACAGACACATAACCACGCTTCTTAATTGCATTTTTAATTATTTATCAGAGTGCAATCAATAAACTGCCACTATCAATTTTGCTCTTTTTGTGTAAATACAGAGAGAGGTGAATCCTGGGTTCTGACCCCCCTGGGCCACCCCAGTTCCCCTTTTTCCAGGAGCTGGTTGTTGTCTCACAGCCTCTAAACCACTGCCAAACCTTGAGCCTCTTCCTTCTGAGAGCACATGGRAATTATTAACATAAAATTAAAAAACCCACCCCAAAATCAGCCACCTCTACACTCATTTAATGACCTAGAATTCGCGTGTTACCTAACAGAGCGAGGGAAGGGAAGGTGATGGGTGTCTCTTTATCTTGACTTTCAAGAATTTACCCCCAAAAAAAAAATTTATTAAGCTAATGGCTGTAGGAAAAAGGAGCTGCATGCTCTGTGAAGGTTTGATTTGGGGAAGGATGTGATTTCTAATGAGCCTGGCTTTTTCCTGGGCTTCTTCACATTGTCCTGAACTGTTCTTTGTTCTCCTGGCAGACAGATAAGTTTGGAAGTTAACAAGCTGGAATCTTCCAGATGTTTTTAACAACTGTAGCAAGGGCTACTTTGAATCCTCACAGTTCAGAGCTGTRCCTGATTTTTGGAGTTCCTTGTTCTGTGCAAAGAAATCTGCCCAAAGCTGATTCCTCCGATCCTTAAATCTGTTTTTCAGGAGAAGGAATACTCAGCAATTGCCTGTGTGAAGGAACAAATGAGTGCTGGCRGTAAAACAGTGCAAGAAGGAAGAGSACAGGAGWTGTCAGGGTCTGCCCAGGTTCATGTTTGCAGGGATGTATTTGCAGTGATGAATTTGGCAGGAGAAACCCTCCACAGGTAGCAGATGCTGCAGGTTTGTCTGCAGTGAGTTGATGCCCCTGTAAAATTGCCTCAGGATTTTTAACTCAGCAAAGCAGGGACCATTTCAGCCTAATGTGAACGCAAAAAGCTTGAAATTCAGCCTCCTGCAGTGATTGCTTATGAATTCTTTAATCTTTTTGTTTTGCAGCTCTGAAGATTGCAGTTGTAGATATCTATCATTCCAGGTTAAAGGAAAGGCAGAGACGGAAAAAGTGAGTTTTCAAGCAGGAACTGTGTTCTTTCCTTCCCTGAGCAATGCTGATGCATTGCACATCATTAATTTCCTACTTCAGGGGAAAAAAAAAAAAAAAAAAAAAAACTAGACTGTGAGTGATTGCTGGACCCCCACTTTTCCCCCAGAAATATTTGCATCATTATTTTTAATTCCTAGTGATCCCTAAGTTAGTTTCCACACTGAAGATAACTCTATTGCTGACGTGGGGTTGAATAATTTATTCAGCTCATTTGACAGTGTTCTAGAATGACTCAATCTAATAATTAAATTAAATTTTATTATAACTTTGAAATACTTTGTTCAATATTTAAAATTATATCTTGCTGGATTACTCCCTGCTGAAAGAATCAGTGATTTAAAGTGAGACTGCTCCAGTCCTTCTCCTCATAAAACGACTCAGTTCTGCTGAATGACAGGGAGGATTGACCTCTTTATAATTCATAAATAAAAAGTATTTATGTGGTGTCATTTCCATGATGATCAATCTTGTCATACTCAAGGAAATTGCTGCAGGGCTCTTCATGACTCTTGAGGTTACCTCAGTGTTAGGTTTTGTGAAGTTTCTACAGCAGAATGGGACAAAAGCTTGGAAAATGGCACAGAAGTGTTGATGTCACTCACAGAAATGTGACTGTGCACGGGACAGGAAGGTTTTGTGCACAGCAGAGGAAATGTGATGGATTTTGTGGAGCAGGTTCTGAGCTGACCTTGCCAGTCCAGCTCTGTGCTGATTTGCCCAAGTGGAGTCACCCCAGAGCAATGAGCACGTGGCACTGCTGAAGCTGGTGACAATGTGTTTATCAGGCACCTGCTTTTCCCTCTGCTCCTTCTCTGATCCTCAAACCCAGAGTTACCTCCATCACCTCCTTAAAACCCAAGCTGCCATGGGAAAATGCCTTAATCCTGTTCCAATGGTGGCATTTACAGTCCAGTGTGTGCTTTAGCAGAGGGGTGTTTGTCTCTCTCTGAGGCTGGAAATCACGTTCCTGAGACATTCATTACCCCTGATTTTAGAAGAACAAGTTATAAGATCCTGTAGATGTGAAATTTGTGCCTGAAGAAGCAATTTCCAGCCTTTAAAGTGATTGCAGCTCTCTTTGTGCTCAGGGCTAATGCACACCACTGTCCAAAATTTACCCTGATTAAAGCCACCCTGCCTCATGTTTCCATCCCAGCCAGCCCAGGGCTTACGGAAATTCCAGTCATGTTTAGTTTTAGGCTCCTCTGATGGTCTAAATCAAAGTTTCTYCTGAAGCCTTTGTATTTGTGAGGCAATGCAGGAGTAATGGCTTGTATTAATATAATTTTCTTTCATTTCCAGAATTATAAGAGATCATGGCCTGATCAACCTCAGAAAATTTCAGAGTGAGTATCAGGTGTGACTGCTTCACTTCAAAGTGGCAAAACTTCACCCATTCACCGTTTCCAGGTCACCAGTGTGGTTTATTCATACTGGAACACATTCAGATGTTCTAAATTCCTGCTGATTTCCTGCCCCAGCTGTTTTCAGCTGTCTGGTTCTGACTATTCCCAGCTCAGTGTTTCAGTTATTGCCTCAAAACTGCTCCTCAGAAGCATTTTGGGCTCTGCTGAGTGGGGAGAGGGGAGAAGGTGAAATCCAGGCCTTTTGAGTGCACCTCACTCTGGTGAGAAATGACCAAACCACATTTAAATATCACCCTTGACTCTTTTAGGCTTTTAAGAGCTGGATGATTTTGTTGCTTTTTACTCTGCAGTTTGTAACTGTGACACCAAAAGGGGCAAGAATGACCAGATGTGGGGTTTTTAGGCAGTTCCAAGGCTGGAACTCACTGCAGCCCCCTTGGAGGTGTTTTTTCCTGGCAGCAGCAGTGCTCACATGTGGCACTTTTTCCCCTCACAGTTCTGGAAAGGCGTTACCCCAAGGAAGTTCAGGAGCTCTACGAGACCATGAGAAGGTTTGCYCGGATCCTGGGGCCCGTGGAGCACGACAAGTTCATCGAGAGCCACGCTCGTGAGTACAGCCAGGCTCTGCTTCCTAAACACATCCCTCTGCTCCAGGGCAGCAGGTTGTTTTCCTCCTCCTCCCCCATCCAGCTACCTCAGGAAAACAAATACATTTGTGGTTTGAAACACTGAGTGGGTTTTTTCCACTAAACTSTGGCCGAGCTCTCTGTTTGAGTTCGCAGCTGACTGAGCATTCTGCTCATGKGTTAGAGGTGATATTTTTTTTCATCTAAAGACCACTTCTTATTTACTGGGACTCTGTGCCAGGGGAAGAATAAAATCTCTATATTACATCTGTGTGGAGAGGTTGGGAGCTGGCAGCAAAGTGTGAATTCTTTGAAAGACCGATGTTAATTATTACATGTCCAATAATTATACAGTGCAGTGGTCATTATGTCCTTACCTTAGGGGAGAGGCATTGTTCCTTCCCTGAATCACCCCACAGCCTGCATTTAGGCAGATTCCAGTCCGAGTCACCACATCCTGCTGCATTCTGTGACTTAAACTGGGAGAATTCTTGCTCATCACAAAGAACAAAGCGCTTTGATGCAAACACAGYTGTATCCGTGTTTTCAGGACACCCTGTGTGAAATACCAAAAGCATGATCCTGAAAAATCATGAGTCCCACATGAGAATGCTGCTCCTGGAACCTGGTTTTGTTGTTGTAGTGGCAGCTGATCCTCAGGTGAACCTGGCAGTCATGTGCAGGCACTACACAGATCCCCTGAGCAGCARCAGGAAGCAAATCCACAAGGAAACCTGCTCCCTGTAAAACTGAGCAGTGCTGGAAGGCTGATGAAAGCAGCAGACAGGAAATATCTCTGAGCAAAAGAAACATTTTAATAATTTCATCTTACTGACTGCAGGAAAAGAGTTGTCTGCAAGGAAAAAATTTRGAAGGTCCAGTTAGGAAAATCATAGTTCCAAGAGAATATTAGATGGATGAGGAGCCTGGCTGCAGGAGTTGCTCAGACCTTGAAATGCCTTCCAGAAATCCCACATTATTGTTATTTGCTAGGATGTGGCAAAGGGACTATCAAAGCATAAAGAGAAATTCCCTTTTCTGAGCACACAAATATTGGAAAGCCACTGAAATCTGACCAAGGAGCACTGGGGGACACACAGAGCTTGAGATCTTGTGGAGAGAGGTTAACCCAGACTGTGGTTTGTGTGTTCAGAGCTGACCTGTGCAGGCAAAGARCAAACAGCCACATTCCCAGGCCACCCCACTGACCCACTTTTGCTTTTTTGGTTTTGCCTCCTGCCAACTGACGGGGTCCAACAGTGGAATTTGAGCTGCGCAGGGAAATAAAGAGACTCCAGGAATACAGAGCAGCAGGAATCACCAATTTCTGCAGTAAGTACCTGATGCATTATTCAGCCCATTCCCATCCATCAAGGAAGGGAAAGATGATTTTACAGCGTTYAGGATGTGTTGAATAAAAAGACACTTAGTTCTGAGAGGCATTTGCCTGGCTTTGGAGCTGAGCAGGGCTTCAGCAAGGATTCACAGTCCAGCTGTGACTGACTGGAGCCATCAGCTCAGGGGTCACAGTGTCTAACACAGCCCTGCTCTGATCACCACTTTGCAARAGCTTCAGAAAAAATATTTCTGTCATGGCACAGTGGTCTGAGGGCTTTACTCCAGGCATTTGGACTGGCTGTCAACATGTGTGATATCTGGAGAGAGGCCTGAAACCTCCACATCGATGAAATGGCCTATTTGATCCTGAAATTCAATCATGGAAGCCTTTTTTTATTTGTTTTTGGCCTGAAATTAGTGGGGGGAAGGGTTCTGGGTAGAATCTAATCCCTTCTGGTGCCAGGTAGTCATCACGAGGGAGAGCAGCAGAGCTTGGGCCAGAGATAGAAAACTTCCCAATGCTTCCTGAAGCAGGAAAARCCAATGTGGACATTTTGGGTGAGGCAGAGGTGAGAACAGGGGGTGTKTTTGTGCCACAGGTGCCCGGACCTACGACCACCTGAAGAAGAGCCGGGACGAGGAGCGGCTGAAGCGCACGATGCTCTCCGAGGTGCTGCAGTACATCCAGGACAGCAGCGCCTGCCAGCAGTGGCTCAGCCGCCAGGCAGACATGTGAGCATGGCCAGGGGTGTCCAGGGA
>NW_026623849.1:94127-102773 GCF_030028575.1 Malurus melanocephalus | reverse complement strand
GGGTTCTGTGGCTCAGTTTGCATCAAACTCATTTTCCTGCATGTTAATAACAAGTCCATCCCTGATTTATTATAGTAGGAACAGTCTGCAAAATTCAGCAGGGCAGAATTCAGGGTGACAGCAACAGTGCAGGCAAGGAAGGGACTCAAACCCCTCAGTTTTATATTTCAGGARCTGAGCTGCTGTTCATAGAGTCACAGAGGGAAATGAGCTCTTTATGGATATTAATGAGGGCACAGATGACGCCTGAAATATTTCAGATGATTTTAGATGTAGCAGCATTATTAATGTGTCATCACCCTGCATGAGCAGTTGGATTTAAGGAGCAAGCTGCACTGTGAAGGAAGTGCATCCTGTGTGCAGRAGATGGCTTGGAATTTCCCCACTCAGTCTCCACTGTATTTTTAATTGTGTCACCCTCCGCATTTCTTTGTTGGGTTTTTTAACAGGTTTCAGGCATATTCCTCAATGTGGGAACACTAAATATTTATAAATCCTGTTGACTTCTAGTCAGGGCTCRGGTTATGCAAGTTGAATTGTGTAATTATTACAAGTTGTGGAAGAAGCGCTTTCAGGGCCAACACATGCAGTTATTCTTAAAAAATGAAGGCAATTTGAAAATTTCTTTTCTTTTCAGTGATTCTGGCCTGACTCCCACGGTACCAGTTCCTTCAACCACAGGTAAGTGTTGGATGATGTCTGATAAAAACCCAATAATACCTTTCTGACTCTTYTTCTGGAGTGCCAGAGTGTCAATCCTCAAGCCTCATGGTTAAGCACTGCTTAAGTCAACATTACATCAATCTGCAAGTCATTCCACTTGCACATCCKGCAGGATTTTTTGCTGAATTTCTAGTTTTTTTCTGACTAGAGGTCAAAACCCATCCTAAAGCTACATTAGCAAGGCAGGAAACAAAGGAATTTTCACATTCTGTTAGCACAAATTTTGTTTTTTTCCACCCAGAGGACCCCATCTTCTTTCAGTGCCCAGTAAGAAGAGATTCAGGGGTCAGTCAAGGTCCTCATAAATGGGATTTAAATAAATTCCCATCCCATTTGTTTAGGTCATGGGGTGAGTGAGGCTGGGATAAAGTTTTACTACCAGGTTGTTAAATGTTGCCAGGGAAAAGTGGTTTGAGCTCTGTCCCTACGCCCAGTTTTTATGTGGATGCTGTTAAACCACTTGAATCAAACCCCTCAGAGGTGGACACTGGGTCTCATTTCTGCCAGGAGCCTTRGAAATTTGGGTCAGGATAGCAAGCAGTGAGTCAGAGCACTGCAGGGTGTTCTGAACCTGTCTGGTGATGGCCAGGATCTGGTGTTTTGGAGAAGAAACAGCCTTGTGGATCTCAGGGCATCAGCATCTTCCAGCTGAAGGTCTGAAATGAGGGATGAACTTCCTTTTCTGTCAAGGATGTCATGTCCCATGAAGGGGAAGAGCCCAGGAGCAGGGGAATTGTGCTGCCTGTGGAGCTGTGATAGCACACGGTGTTTACAGGCAGCATCACACGTTGAACAAAACCCAAACAAAATACCATCGAGCTGCTAATTAACAAACATCCTGCCTAGGAACGGCGGGATGCTGGGGAAGAGCTGCCACGTGGCTCTAATTAAAGGCTGCATCACTCTGAATATACAAGAGGGCAAATTAATGCTTCACTTCTAGAGCCTAAGCTCTTGACTTTGCAGCCTTAATACGGTTCCTTTAATGTAGTTTGTGTGTGTGTGTGGTATTTTCTGGGTTTATAAAAGAGTGGAAGCGAATCCTGTCGTGTCTCATCCTAGCACAGCCGTGCCATGCCATAGGAAGAGGGAGCAGTGCTGGGAAATAACTTCTTTTACACCTCCCACAGACTCACACTCCAGCTCCTCTGCAGTCCCTCAGCTCTCTCTGCTCGGGCTCCTCACACCCAGCCAGATCCCGGCTGTTCCTGCAGATGCCCAGGAGACACAGAGAATTCCCAGTGCCAGGGCCAGCACCTGGCCAGGGCAGGGGCTGGAGCAGCCACCAYCACAGTCCTTGGGAAAACACAATGGCACATTTCCCAAGGTTTCRTCACTTTGCCAAAATTTGGGGAGTTATCCTGGGATAGAGACCTATCTAGTGCTAAATATGCAACCCACGGCACAGGGGTGAGGGACTTTATACAACCCAAACTTTGTCCTGAGCTCTGGAAGTTATAAAAAAATACTATTAGAAAAAATAAAACAAACCTGCAAGCAGACAGCCCTTGTGAAAGTTTAGGCTGTGCCAGCTAAAGTCCAGCAAAGTTATAAACAATAGTGAAAGTGAGGAATATCAGATGACCTTGTGATAAATACTCCTTTCAGTACTGCTTATCGTGGCAGACAAAAAATAAATTTCCAAACTGTATTTGCCTTGCAATATCTGCATGGTATTTAAAGGCATTTAAAGAAAACTGCCTCATGAAGTTGTCAGTAATGCTGGAGAAATWGGCTGCTTAATCACACCAATAAATATTCTCAGCATCCTTACAAGGTGCTGGTTTCACACAGCACACCTGGCACACCCTCCCTGGGGTTGGGATAGTCAGGAGTGCCCGGTGCCAGTCTGACACAAAGCTTTTGTCTTACAGTTCCTCCCAAAAACCAACAGCTCAAGAGTCTCATGCAACATTTCACAGAGCTTGAAATTGCAAAACCGAGCCTTTTGTCGCATCAGCAGAGCTTTATGCTAAGCCCTAAATAACCCTGACTRTAAACACTTGGCTCAAACTGGGTTGAGTTGCTTCCCTAACACTCCCCAGAACAGCCACCCCCAAAGTGCTCCCATTCCCCAGTGTTTCCTTTCTCGTCCCACAGGCAGACGGAGCGCCCCACCACTGAACCTCACAGGCCTGCCAGGCACGGAGAAACTCAACGAGAAGGAGAAGGAGGTGAGGAAAAGGATGGAAAGATCATCTCTAGAAACTGTGTCTCCCAGCACGGGGCTGCCCACACCATGTCTGAGGAGCTGTGAATATCACCTCAGTTACAGKCCCTGACTACTCTTCCTTTCTCACAGAAATCATTCAGGTTTTCCAGTTGGCTTTTCCATTTCCTGTGCTACACATGCAGCACAAACTGGCTTATTTAGCAAAGAAAGCTGCAGAGCATCCCAGGGTGTTACTTGGTGCTCTTACAACATGCATCTCCCTGCCTGTGTGATGAGGCTGGGCTGAGCAGAGAGGTTAATTTTTCTTCATGAACACTGCTTGTTTTCCAGCCCCGTGCAGGCCTGTCCTCTAACTCAGTGCAAAACTATTGAAATAAGAGATKATTATTTTTTAATAGAGCTCCTACSCTCCCTAGGCTGCCCAAGGCAGGTTGCAGTGCCCTGAAGCACAGCTGTATTTCAGCCTCCCCTTTCCCCTTGGCAGCATTGGGAATCAGCTCACAGCTCTGTGTGGAAATGGCATTTCTGGCTCCATTCAGCACAGGAATAATGGTGGCAGGACATCAGTATGTGTGTGTGAGTTTGTGTRTGTGTGGAATCTGATTTCCTGGTCAGCTGAGACAGAAAGTCTGAGGTCTGAGGAATTCTGCAATTTCCTATCCGTGAGGAATGAGCATGAAGCATTTCCTTATTAAAGGGAGGAGACAGACAGTTTGTCCAGCGGGAGCAACGCTCCTGGAAGGCTGCTGGTATTTGGGAGCTAAACTGGAGCTGTGCAGCCAAACAGCTCAGGGGCTGTGGAAAGCCATTCCTTACCAAACTTCCAAACACAGAATGCCTTCCCTGCACGGCTTCCATGCCAGACTCCTGGAGGGGACCGGCAGAGCTGCTTTTGTGGAAGGCATTAGAGCCTGAGTCTGCAGGGGATTAGCAGCCAGATGCCCTCCCTGGCTCTCTGCCAGCGAGCCCAACTGCRGCTTCCAAGGCTGGCATGTGTGCTGCCCGGGCTCTGGAAGGAGCAACRCCCACTCAGGACACACTCAGAGCTGTGCTCCTGCCAGCCCAGGGCTTGCTTTCATCCTCCTTCATTTTTCCATCAGGAATGTTTYTGAATGCAGCAGCCAGCAGGCTCCTCCCCTCCCTACCTGTGGATCCAAACAGCTCGTCATGGCAYTGCCGTGTGCCTCCCCTGGGCAAAGGAACACACTGGAAGTGTTCACAGAAAAATACTCCCCGCCTTCCTCCCCCAGCAGGGCTCAGGGAACGAAGAACACGACAAGTGTTGGTGTTGATTAAGTTCACCTTTTGTCTTGCAGCTCTGTCAGATGGTGAGGCTGGTCCCTGGAGCCTATTTGGAATATAAAGCTGCTTTAGTGAACGAGTGCAACAAACAGGGAGGCCTGAGACTGGCGCAGGCTCGAGCCCTCATCAAGATCGATGTGAACAAAACCAGGAAAATCTATGACTTCCTGATCAGAGAAGGGTACATCACAAAGGCCTGAGGACAGGCAGCAGTGCTTGGCTGGAGCAGGCAGATGTGGAGAAGCTTTGAAGTCACTTTGACAGCGCTGAAAGATTTTACCAGTGTTGAATGAAGGACATTTCCTTTTGTTTAAAACCTTTCGGGGCTTTTTTTCTTTTTTTTTTTTTTTTTTTTTTTTATTTTTTGTAAAAACAAGTAGGGAGCTTTGTTAAATTGTATGAATGCTGACATTTGTCTGGGTTCCTTTTGACTCTGCTGTTGTCAGAATTCCGCTGCCTCGGAGCGCTGGCAAGGATCACATGCCATATAAGCTAATCTTAAACGTGAATGGGCATTCATTCCTCACACCTCCTGTGACTACAGAGAGGATCACGGTACTTTTATGCTGATGGTGACATMGAATGAGGACAGAGTCACACTTTGTGCAGTACAGGGTCTAGAAATGCAGTCCCTCCCTCCTCGTGTTCCTTCCTAAATAGCAGCAGCTTTCAGAGGTGACAGCACGTGCCCAAGGGGCAAAAATAGAGCTTGCAGTGGTCCAGTCTTTTTAATTTAATTGTGATAAAGGATGGGAAAGGACATGGCAGGGAAGCTCCTCAACAGTTGTTACTTTTATGTGGTATTAGCACATATCCCAGCAGGAGGGCTCTGCACAAACCAAGGAGCTTCAGCTGCTCCCCCTGTGATTTAGGATTGTCAGGTTATATATAATCCCACGGTTTCAGTCTCCTGCTCGTTGGGAAGGCTGGAAGATACAGCCACTGCAGCCTTTGGGAACAGGAATAAAAAGGTTCTGGGGACCCTGATGTTCTTCACAAAAAAAGAGTGAAGAGCACAAAGCTCCTTTTTGTGGGGTTTTACTCCTCAGCATTACCAAGAAACAATGAGGAGGTGCCACAAGTTACTACTTAACACACAACCCCCATCACAGCAGCTGATCCCTGAGCTTCAGCACCAAACRTTTGGGTTTGGCAATCAGTTGGATGATGATGGTTTTCTGCAGTAAATTGTTTGTCAGCTTTCTGCTAAGGTGTAATGTTGGAATAATGTCCTGTAGGACAGCCAAAGCAGGTGGGGTGTTGGATGCTCCCAAGTTTGGGATCTTATGGAAAAGCCTAACTAAGCCACAGCTGCATTAATTGTTATCTGAGGTGTTTAGGTTTGGGTTGTTGTTCGTTCCCCAAGAGTAATTATCCTGTGGACCTGAGGTGCCATTGAATGTGAAGTATTTTGGTTTTTAATAAAATCAGAATGACTTGAAACAATCTTGCATCCACRTCCCTGGACTCCGAGTGAGACTGTAAAGGTCACGCAGCTGCCTGGATCTATATCCATCAGCTCCTCACCAGGAGAGAGGAGATAAACRCCCAGCCGTGGCTGTAGGGATGCGATGACTGCATTTCCTCGAAAATAWTACTATTTAAAGAAAAGCAGCAGTAATAAACTGCGTGGTGAAGATTCAAGTCTGCARAAATTGAGACTGGGAATGCCAAGGGAAAGGGCACAATAAGCTGTAAAACCTTGGGAATGCTTTTCCCACTTGTTATTTAACATTAAACAGCCAAATTGGCTTCCTTTTGCCTGGCCTTTTGGGTGACTTGGACCCTAAACAGTAAAGGAGCTGGAGGCAGCCCGGGATCAGCTGGGTTTGGTGTGCTGCAGGTGCCTTAATCAAAGCCTCAGGTGGACAGGAAACATTAAATATGGAACAAGGCTGGGGACAGGCAGGAGACGGGCGCTTTGGGATCATGGGACTGGCAGAATTGGTGACAGCGGGGCCGGGGTGATGTGGGGAGGCTGCAGCCCTGCACAGGTTTAGTCACCAGCACCAAGGAATACACTGTGTGAATCCTCCTGGGCTGTGTTATCCACCTGCCATTGAAGCTTTGGTGCTGGGGGTTTTTTTGGGACTCAAAGCTGCTGTAACCCCAGCAGCCAACACACCGGGCCCGTGGGTGGCTCAGCCCGGGAGGTGGGGGCTGCTGGAGCCRATCCCAGGGCTCCCTACAGCCACACAGCAGAGCAGATAACGCCGATAACGCAGGCACACAAGGAGCCCTAGTTTTAGTGCTGCTCAAATTCCCRTCAGGTGGGGCCTGTGAAACCTAAACCACCTCCCTGGCAGACCAACACCATGCTGGAACAGCGGCTTTTCAGCCGTGGCTGGAGAAACCCCAGGGCTGCCATCCTGGTGCGACTTGGAAAAGGGAAAAATCCAAACCATGTGGTGGTGCCCATAATGATCTCTGCCCTTCCAGGAAAAGGCAGCATGGATTTATTGCTGAGCAGCATCGGCAAAGCAGACACGTCCCACAGCACTCCCTGTGACTGGAGCCAGTGGACAGTGCCAGGAGTGAACCCATCAGGCACACAAATGAATTCCTGCAGCCCCTGGCCCCCTGTGCCTCTTCCCTCGGGGCTGCTCCCCAGGGAGGTGAGCACACAGCAGGGCCACACATCCCAGCCGTGTGTTGTCACACCTGGGTCAGGACCATGTGGGAACCCAACAGATAACAAGGAGTAGGAAAGAGCAYGGGGARCCCAGAGAAAGGGTCAAGCAGCAGYTSGGAGCACAAAGGTGTCCAGCATTTTGGGTCTCATGGAGTGGGAGCTGTTGGGCAATGCCTGCCCCACTGCAGGCTCTCCATGGCCACAAGCGAGGATCACCCTTTGCTCCAGGGAATGCACCCTGGCATCTCCTGAGCTCTCCGTACAATCACCAACATCTCATTTCTTTGCAAAGCCTGTCTGGAAAGTCAATGTTTTATGAACCAGGTGCCAGCACTCCCTTTCTGTGAAATGGGACAGGGACAGGAGCTCAGAGCACCCCACGCAGTGCTGGAAGGGCATCAGAGCACTCTCCAGGCTGAGCTTCCAGGGGATATCTGGGGTTCCTGGCATGGGGAGCCCCCAGTTCGGCTGCCCAGGAGGCAGGCAGTGATGTGCAGGCTGGCACAGGGAAGGGAGGGAAGGAGGGAGGGAGCAGGCAGTGCCCTGGGGAGGCTGAGCTGCCACGTCAGTGCCCAGCCTGGCCACAGAGCCTGTCCCCGGGGTGTGGAGAGAGGGGTCGGGGAAGGACGCGGAGCATCCCCCACCAGCCAGGCCGGAGGCACGCGGGGCACGGCTGCAGCTCACGCGGCTGCTCAGCCCCTGACTCAGCGGGYGAGCACCCTGAAACTCACCCCACCCTGCTGAGACAAACCTGCACCCTGGCACCTTGGCACCCCTGTGTGCCCAGCCTCTCAACGCGGGACCTGCCAAAACACAGCCCACGCCATGGGGTCCCTGCACGACACGTCACCCCTGCATCGCTCTGCCTAATGAGGGGGCCCCAACCACAGCAAACCAACAGCAGAGCTGCTCCCCCTGACCCTGGGGAGCCCACGGTCACCCATCAGAGGGAAAACTGGCCTAGGGGGACAGCTCTGTCCTCATGAGGTGCCTGGGTGGCCAGGAGCAGGCAGGGATCCTGAGATGCAGGGGCAGGGCACAGGGATTGCCCCATGGTGACTAAGCCTGTGGCATGCTGTGGCTCCCCACAGCCCAACACACCCGGGCTGTGCAAACACTTCTCACTTCACCCACTGGCCCCGTGCATCAGAGCAGCCCATGGATTTGAAAACAGTCACACCCCTCACAGCCGATTGTGCCCTCAGCCAAAATCCCCCTGCCCAGGGAACTTGGATCAAAACACGTTCCCCCTCTGCTCCTTGTGCTGCTGGAAAGCAAACAAACGCTGCAGTGCCTGACATCCCTGTGGAGCTGTGACATTCCTGCCTCCCCAGCAAGGCCTCTGCTGACCCACATTTCAGCCACTGAAGCCCCACGTGGTGACCCAAGCTCGGGTTTTGTTCTTGCCCATTAAGGAGCCGCAGCCCGAGCGCTTGCTTGGGGATCTCTGCTCTGTGCTGTCACCTCGCATCGAGCGCCAGGCGGCCGATGGCCCTGCGCCTGCATTTATCCCCAGAAGATCCTTTGCTGTTCTCCTGGGTCCCTGCTGCCATCAAACAGGCGAGGGGGGAGGCAGCACCCCAAACCAGCACCTGCAAGGCTCTCTTTGGCTGGGCTGTGGGGCTGCCAGGGCACTCAGTGCCTGTCGCTCACCCCAGGAGCAGTTGTTGATCCCAAAATACAGGAGGTCCCAGTCCCTGAGCTTTTTGTCACACAGGGACCTTTTTTGACATCAAGCCCATGCAGGCGGTCAAAAGCAGGGAAGAGTCAAGTCTGGTGTAGCCATGGCAACTGGAAGGATGGATGGATGGAGGGA
>NW_026623849.1:90757-93858 GCF_030028575.1 Malurus melanocephalus | reverse complement strand
ACACACCCTGAGCACAGGGGAACACCCGTGATTAAGATCGTAGCCCTAATGGCCAGCTGATGGCCCATGGTCGGGCACACCTTCGGGAATGCGCCAGGACCCACAGACCGGGCATCTGTCAGGCTGGGCTGGGCACGATGATTTCACAGAATCACAGAATATCCCACCCACAAGGATCAGAGTCCCAGTCCTKCCCCTTCCAAAGCCATCACCCCCAAAGGTGTCATAGAGCAGGTGGTCCCACTTCAAGCATTTGTCCCTACACAGCCTTCAAAACTTTTCCAAGACATGCAGAGTTTCCATGTGAAGGGGGAAAACCTGCCCACAGCATGACTCTGCCTTCCAGGAGAGTTGCTGCTGCCCCACAACCCCTGGGCTGTACCTGTTGGAGTTCAGGCTGCCTTCCAGGGGCTGGGGGTCCCACAGAGGCCCCGCTGTCCCCTCAGAGAGTGAGCAGGTGTCCCAGAAAGCACCCAGCATCTCAGGAGCAAACCCTCACAGCCCCACCTGCCCCTAACACATCCATCCTGGACAAAACAGTTCTTGGCAGGAGGGGGCTTGGCAGGACACCAGCCCCAGCCACCAACCGAGTGTCCCCAGCTCCCACAAGAGAACCCCCGGCCAGGTTGAGTGTGGGAGGGAGCTGACATTCTTAAAAGCTTTGCTCCCTGCTGTGTCCCTGGATCAAAGGCCTCCCAAATTTCCCTCTTTGCATCCTCTGTCCTACAGCAAACACATAAAGCTCCCGGCAGGGTGAAGCACAAGTTGCAYCAGCATTAAAACCACCTTTGCAGTCGTGTGAGTAGCTAAAAACTGCCCAGGATGAGCAAGCGGAGCTGTGTAAGAGCYTTTTCTCACTCGGTGGTGAGGGGGAATGAGGGGTTTGGATGCTTGTGGAGGGAATCCCACAGACTGCCACTCAAACCCCATCCTCGTCACTCCCTACGTTGCCCGTGGCTGACACCACCCCAAACTTGCACTRCCAGGGCTCCGAGCCCCCAAAGTGGGGACCCCAACCCCAGGGGGACACCCCGGGGCTCAGCTGTCTCAGCTCCTCACAGACTTGTGATCACCTGGGGGTTCATCCGTACCCCCAAGATGGTGCAGCTCCAAGGAAGGCAGCAGAACTGATGTAAGGCGGAGGCAAAGCAAACCTTGAGCTCGGAGAGCCAAAMCCCTCACATTTTCATTTTTTTGGCCTTTTGAGGTTTTCTTAATTTGTCTATTTTTGTTCCTCGCCCACCTCCGCGCTGAGTGTGACGCGAGCCCTCGCTGGAGAGGCAGGGTTTTAAGGGAGAGCTCTGGCTGTTATAAAGCAGCGAGGTTCTTGGAAAAACAGCCTCTGGAGCAATAAACAGATTTGGAGCTGAGGGCTGTGAGGGACGGCTCCATCTGGGCTGCTGAGTCATGAAACCTGCCCGAGCGAGATACCAGCCGAGGGCTCGGGCTGGGGGAAGCTTCCTCTGAGGAATTTGGGCTATTTCAGTCGGAGCGTGCGACAACAAAACCAGAAAGCGAACAAAAGCGGGCTGGGGTGGCCACGCTTCGCTCCGGCAGCCGCGGGGTTAAGGCAGAGGCTGCCCTCCTCCTCCACCTCCTCCTCCTCCCACCTCCTCCTCTCCCAGTGCCAGCCTTGTCCCGTCCCTGCCATGGTGGAGAGGCGGCGGGAGCAGAGCCTTCACCTTAATCCACGATTTCCAGCCAAAGACAAACTCTGTTCCCTTTGCTGTGTGGATCCCCAAGCCCATTGCATCCCTCTATGCGGATCCCAGCCCATGCCATCCTCCAGGGGATCCCAGCCTATCCCTCCATGGGATCCCAGCCCATGCCATCTCTCCATGGGATCCCAGCCCATGCCATCTCTCTATGGGATCCCAGTCCATGCCATCCCACACAGGGGATCCCAGCCCATGCCATCCCTCCACAAGGATCCCAGCCCATGCCATCTTCCATGGGATCCCAGCCCATGCCACCCCTCCTTGGGGATCTCAGCCCATGCCATCCCTCCAGGGGATTCCAGCCCATGCCATCTCTCTATGGGATCCCAGTCCATGCCATCCCACTCAGGGGATCCCAGCCCATGCAATCCCTCTATGGGATCCCAGCCCATGCCATCCCTCCATGAGGATCCCAGCCCATGCCATCCTTTTATGTGGATCCCAGCCCATGCCATCCCTCCACGAGGATCCCAGCCCATGCCATCCCTCCAGGGGATCCCAGCCCATGCCAGGGATCCCAGCCCATGCCATCCCACTCAGGGGATCCCAGCCCATGCCATCCCTCCAGGGGATCCCAGTCCATGCCATCCTTCCAGGGGATCCCAACCCATGCCATCCCTCCACGAGGATCCCAGCCCGTGCCATCCCTCCACGAGGATCCCAGCCCGTGCCATCCCTCCACGAGGATCCCAGCCTGTGCCATCCCTCCACGAGGATCCCAACCCATGCCATCCCTCCACGAGGATCCCAGCCCGTGCCATCCCTCCAGAGGATCCCAGCCCATGCCATCCCTCCAGAGGATCCCAGCACACCCTGCCCTGGACAAGGGGCCAGCCCAGCCCCAGCACCTCAGGGAGCCTCAGGGCCACCCGCCATTCCTTCACCGTGCTCCCAGCACGGGGAGGAGCTGTGATTTGGGATGTCCTGAGTCACAAACAAGGCTCCTCTCTGTGTCTCTCAGGGCTGGTCCCCTCTCCAGTGAGCACCCACTGAACCGAGGGATTCCAGCATGTCCCCATTCCCAAAGGGACCCTTCTTGTCCCCACGCACGCTGGCAGGGTCCCCACACATGGTGGCAGGAGCCCCACGGGGACATGGCATGCCCCATCCCTAACAAGGGATGTTGTGGGCCCTCCCACATCCCCACACACTGTCATGTCCTCCCTGGGACCCTGCCACCTCCCCCTGCCCACAGGGATCACCTCTGCCTGCCATGCCCCTTCATGGGGACACATTCCATCCCCACAGGCCGCCTGTCATGTCCCCACAGGGATCCCATTGTCTCCATCCCCACAGAGACCCCCTCATATCCCATTAAAACCCTCACTTGTTTCCATCCCCACAGGGACCCCCACTTGTCCCCACACAGAGCCAAATCCCCAC